>NC_141623.1:26942692-27158199 GCF_047967505.1 Dipteris shenzhenensis
AATTTAATTCCATAGAAATTTAAAGTAACTGTGAAATTTAATTCCATAGACTTATGTGTTTTCTAAAGTAACTGTAATAGACAAGAAATGAAACTACAGTTCCACAAAGACTTTTTAGTTCTCTAATGTAAAGTTGTAATAGACAAGAGAGACAAAGATGACATCTTCTAGGCTGAGCTAATGGAAGGTGTTTTTTAACACCATATGGCTTTGAGTTATATGATCTACTTCTTATACAAATGTGTCATGCTTTTTTTTAAATGTACTCTAGTTTTTTTTCTAATTTGATTTTTTAAAATCTTACTTTTTGTCTCTTTTAACAACATGAAGTCCTCTTTTTTTAATGTACTCTAGTTTTAATAACATGTCACGTCATTTTTTCTAATTTGCTTTTTTAAAATCTTACTTTTTGACTCAAAGTTTTGTTTTATAATAGCCTCTTTTTTTGAAATGCTTTATCCAAAATTATCTCACAAAACAAATTTGGACAGTGAACTAGTCCAAAATTAATGAAATAGGTGTTCTATGAGACAGGAAAGCCAAAAAAGCTTGGTCTGGGAGGATGCATTTATTGGGAGAGATCCCCTCTCTTAGCTATAAAAGGAGGTGGCTATTCCTTAATGGAACATGCACATTCTTGTAAAGCCACCTAGCTAGTACTTTGATTTCTCCCCCCATCCTTCCTTTCCAATAAAGCATGACTCTCTTCCCTTGATGTCTCCATCTCTACATTCCACCTCCCATTATATACATGCTCCTCTTCCCCCTCTCCCTTCCCCCTTGTGCCATAGTCCCCCTCTTCATTCCCACCCCTCTTAATCCCTTTTCCCCACCTATGTTAATGCTTCTTCTCTCATGTTTCCTTTTCCTCCATGGCCCTCGACCGTCACCATGCCTAGCATCTAGCATCATGTCTCAAATTCTTTTCTAGTTAATAGAATTGGTGTGGCTATTGGGATCGAAATCTCCATGGCTAGTGGCATAAAATTTGTTACTTCTATGACTGGGTGTAGTTCTGCAGCACCTTTCATGTGTCGTTCTCTACTTTTGCACCTCCAATTTGCGTGTCTTCTACTCGTAGTTCTCCATCTCTGCGTCTATAAAACTTCTCAATTTTTGCGCCTTTCGCCTACTGTTCCTGCGCATCTTCTGGGTTCCTGCACCTTCAGCCTATGAGTCATGCGCATCTTCTGGGTTCTTGTGCGTCTTCTGTGCAGCACAATGCGTCTTCTGGTCGACTGCATCTACAAAATCGCTTCTACGCATCTTTTGTGCGGTGCCATGCTGCTCCTGCGCATCTGCAACAGACCTTGCACCCCCCCCTCTATCTACTTCTTCTTCTCCTCCTTCTCTTTCTCTTCTCTTCTCCTCTCCTCTCCTCTCTTTTTATTGAGGAGTGGAAATTGAACCCAAGACCTCCCCATTTACAAAAGAAAGACTTACCAATGGGCCAGCAAATAGGAAGTGATGAAAGTGTAATGATATTGCTTATATGGTGAAATCTCATGAACTGTAACTCTCTAACTGTAGGGAGTTTCCTCATGTTGTAAAAAGCAAAAGTACTTCGTTTCATGTGCTCTATTCATTCTAATACTACATCGTAGATTTTGAACTTTTCCAAGTTCACTCCTTGGACACACGTCACACATGGAGGGTGGATATTTATGTCACTTCTCGACGAGTTCAAGGATTTGGTGCTTGGTCCTCTGCCCATTACAGCTACCAATTGGCAAGATCTCTTTCTTGATCTTCATGTCAATCTTCAACAACTGATTGTACAATGCATTGTTCAAGGAGACGACGGGTGGGATGATACACTATGGATGAATCAAGGTGAAGAACTAGTGATACATTGGGAGGACTATGATTTCAATTCTACTCATTGTGTGGTGATCGAGCTACTTGCTGCATCGGAGGAATTAAAAGCGTGGCATTCTTCGAAGGGTGGGATGTTCCCCAAGCTTGGGGGGAGATTTGGCACATCTGCTTATTAATTCCTATGGATAAGCTCATCTTGAATGATTTCTTCTTGATCTCATTACAAAGGTTTCTAGGGCTTGGCTATGGTTGGTAATGTTTTAACCAAGGAATCCCTTTATACCTAATCAACCCTTTGTGCCTCATTTTGAGCTTCAAGTTGTAATTCTTTTTGGTCTAAAGATAAACTATCAACAAAGGATTGCAAGTTTATTTGGTGCTGAACGTCTTGCTCAAGTATTGAATTCTCTCCACCCTCTCCTTCTACCTATCTTGGACTACCGAGGAACTTGGGATTCGACCAAGGCTGCTGGTGTGGGTGTGAAGCTCACTTCACCAGGGGGTGAGGTATATTGTTATAGCAAGTCTGCACCAGCAAGTACTTGCAAGCAAGCTGAGTACTCGGCACTCATTTTTGGGCTACAAAAGACGCAAGAACATTGCATCAAGTAACTTGAGGTGCAAGGAGATTCTCGACTCATGCATGAACAAATTAGTGGAAGGTGGAAGGTGCGGAGCAAAGGCTTGGTTCCACGACATCAACAAGCATTGGAACTTTGCCAACAATTTGAAGAGGTAAAAATTCAGCATATCTCTCAAGCTCAAAATATAGTTGCTAATTTCTTGGCATGTGAAGCTTGTACTTCAATCACGCATGAAGTGAGTGGAAGCACCGCCCCAACCAAGCCGCAAGCCATGAATGAGCGTGATCATTTGTAAGGAATGCAAAGGTTGTGGTCATCATGAAACCAAGTTTTTGGTATATTTGATACGAATTTACTGACTTCGAAAGATCATCAAAAAGGTCCTTAAGGACATTGCACAAAAGAAGGATGCCAAACCGCACACGCCTTAACGAAATAGCATGGCGACTAAAAGAACTGGAAGAAGCTGAAGGTGATGTGCAAGCTCTCCAACTATTGACATTTGTCATGGCATTCTTATTTGCCTTGATGAACAACCTCATGCAACGCCACGTCTCTAACCCTTGCTTGTAAAGATGGATGCAATATCATGAGGGTTGGTCCTTTTAAGATTGTCTATGAGGTATTCTATGCTGAAGATTCTTCCCATATAATATTTCACAATACACCAGTCACACCCTACCCTGCCTATGTGTGCTTTGCAGATGTATCTTCACTTGATTTTCAATTCGAGCTACCTCTTTCCATTGTTTGCCAATAGATAAGCCTCATTTCGTCTCTCTCTTTTCCACATTCCAAGCATGGTTGACATTCTCGTGTTCTGTGGTTGGGTGGAAGAAAATCCAAATGAGTATCTTGTGGCTTTCAAGCACCGTTGTCTTTCTCTCAACTTTCTTACTGAAGATAGATGGCTGTTGGTTCTTCCCACATTTCTAGAGGGTTTGGCTGTGGTATGAGAAGCAGCATGCCAAAGATGTTCACCAAAGTTGGCCGAGGTTGACAGCAGCTATGATCGAGTATTTTGACAAAGAAGAGGAGCCAGAGAATGTGTACCTATAGGTGGCAAACCTAAAGTGGTTAGAAGGAGAGATGACATGTCGATATGTGGATCGAGTGGTTGTGCTCCTAGACTGTTTAATTGCCACGCAGGAGGACAACATTGGATTTTGAGCTAGAATGACTCAGCATGTGTTAGGCTACCTCGTAGCAGGAGCAAGTGATGAACTCCGCCTCAAGCTTAAATGGGAGAATCTAGAAACCATGGTGCTAGCACATGAGATTGCTCAAAAGTTTGATAAAGTTCAATTTAACCCCGCTTCAAAGAAGATGACTATCCCTCTGTAACCCCCTCAATTCTTGCAACAACAACCTGGGGGGTCCAACTCAAGGGCATACCCCCACCCCTCATCAGGGATGTATCCACCACCTCCACCTCAAATGTATGGTCCTCCCTTAGATGCTTACCCTTCCCTACTAGCCTCGCCCACGAGCCCCCCTCCTTTCTACTCCCCCGGCCCCTCTTGCTAAAGAACTGGAGTCAATGACCTAGCCAAGGCATCTTCGGCTTGAGATGGTGGGCATCAAAAATCAAGCCAATCGCCCTCCAAGAGAACGTGCCAATGTTGTGTGCTACGAGTGCCACCAGAAGGGTCATTATCGCACAGAATGTCCCAATATTCCAAGGGTGAATCTTTTAAGTGAATCAGGCATCGAAGATTCTGACGTAGAAATCCTTGACCTCGGGAAGAGAAGTCATATCACCTCGGAGCCCTCTCCAAACCATGGACCGAGCCGCCCCAGGAAGAAGGTGTCCTTCTCAGAGCCCTCAGATGCTGAGATGGTAGACCCACCAATAGAGAAGACTAAAAGATCTCGTAGGAGTAAGTGGTCGCCCTCAGATTTTCCTATTGGCTCAGGGCAAGAAGACTATTTGGTCATTCAGGACCTTGCTCATCAGTCTTTGAGCATCATGCTTCCTCAACTAATAGCATTAAGCTCTAAGGTGAGACATGAGCTATAGCAAGGGATCTCAACAAGGAAGAGCAAGAAAAAGGGAAAGGTACAAGAGGTTTCTTCTATCTTTGAATAAATTGATCGGCACCCACATACAATAGATGTCATCATAGATAGTTGCCATGTCAAAAGTGTGTGTGTCTATGGGGGAGCTGCATGTAATATCATGATGTCCCATACCATGAAGAAATTGAATTTGAAATGCACAAGGTGTTCCTCCACTTGAATCAAGGTAGCAAATGGTCGATGACTCACCACCCTAGGAGTCATTGAGGATTTGCCCATCACTGTCAATGGGTTGACCACCACTATCAATTTCTATGTGGTGGACATCGAAGATACAGGTGGGAGTTATCCAGCCATACTCGAGAGACCATGGTTGAGAAAGAGTGATGCAGTCAGCTATTGGAAGATAGGGCACATGTCTTCAGGTGCTTTTAAGGAGAAGATCTCAATGCAACTAGGTGCCACTGAGCCAGAAGAAGAAGAGGAGCAAGACATTGATACTCTCTCATCCTCGGTGTCTAAATCAATGGAAGAATCAAACAAGGGGGACGAGTTCTCAGAGGAGGAAGTTTACATGATGGGGGTGTCTCTGACCCCGCCACCTGCTGAAAAGGTAACAGCTAGTCCTCAATAGCTTGAATCTATGCTTTCCCTTGACCTCACTCCGAGTGAGAAAGATGAGTTTCTAGAAATGCTTAAAGATTTCCCTTACCTCTTCGCAACTAGCTACCAACACCTTCGCCATGTGACTACCATAGAAAACAAGATAGAGTTGAAGCCTAATGCTAAGCTAGTGGCTCAGAAGTATCAGAGATTAGGGCCCCTATAGAATGACACTTTGCACTCAAAGTTGCAGAAGCTTATAGAAGCTGGGTTTATTGTTTCGTTTCACAATACTGAATGGGTTTCACCAGTGGTAGTCACCCCAAAGAAAAACAACAAGTGGCAGGTCTGCAGTGGCAGGTCTGCATTGATATAAGAAACTCAATGTGGCCACCAAGAGGGACCATCATCCTCTGCCCTTTCAAGACCTCATTCTTGAGAAGGTAAGTGGTCATGAGATGTATACTTTCTATGATGGTTACTCCGGGTTTTATCAAATCAGAATTACTAAAGAGGATGTGCTTAAAACCACATTTGCTACACCTTGGGGGACGTTTGCATTCAAAGTAATGCCATTTGGCCTCACCAATGTTCCTGCTACCTTTTAAAGATTTATGCAGATGGTGTTTGCTCCTTATTTGGGGGTTTTCTTGGAGGTGTTTTTAGATGATTTTTGTATATTCTCGGCACATAAGGAGCACGTCATGAAGGTTAGGTTGGCCTTCCAAAGGGTCAATGATGCGAATGGCAGCCTCAACCCTGATAAATGCACCATTGGAGCCACTCAAGGGAGGTTACTGGGGGGCATATTGTCTCATCCAAGGGCATCAAGCCTAACCCTGAGAAGGTAGAAGCTATCCTCAAGCTCTCCCTGCTAACAACCAAATGTCAGGTATGCTCATTTGTCAATCTAGCAGGATACTATCGCTGCTTCATTGATCAATATGCTGCTTTGACACGACCCATGACTATGCTATTAAAAGATGGGGTTGATTTCTCTTGGGATGAGGATTGTGATCATGGGTTTGTACAAATCAAGAGTGCTATGGCTTCAGAACCCATTCTATGCAATCTTGATTGGTCAAAGACTTTCTATATCAATCCTAGGTTTGGTGAGCATACTCTAGTAGGTATTCTTCTCCAACAAGGGGAGGATCGGTTCATGTATCCCATTCAATTTGCTTCTCGACAATTGCTCAAAAATGAACGACGCTACTCTGAGGCTGACAAGCATGCCTTGTCTTTGGTGTTTTGCATTGAGAAATTTAAGCATTATGTGGCTGGAAAGTCCTTCATTATAATCTGTAGCAATGGTCTTGCAAAGCAAGTTCTTCAATCACCAAATCCCATGGGCCGGTTGGCCAAATGGTTGGTAGTTCTACAAGAATAAACACTATATAAGAGAATTTGGGAAAATCCCAATTTCCACGAAATAAAATATAGTCACTTCAAAAGTAAAATTTGATGTTTTTTATTGAAACATTAGCTCCATTGAGGACCCAAGTTTCAATTATGTTGGGGAGACTAGACCATGCACAATACTTTCCCAATTCCTAGAACCCAAGCAACAAGCTTCCGTATGTTGCTATGGCAAAAGGCCTTAATAGATGTGAACATGGCTCCATGGCCAAAACATTTGTTGATTTGCTAGTGAAAGAAAGATGTTGGTTGTTTCATATGCATTAAAACCACAAACAAAAGCCAATTTATAGATGTTGCGTTAGGAAAATTCATTGGAGTAAATTAAATTGAAGTATTGATATATGCAATAGGATTGTTATAGATCTTTGACATCCATCATATAAATGTGGTGTTCAAAAACAAAATTAAACTTGTAACAACTGTCAATTTCTATTTGGTATATTAGATGTATCAAATTAATGCCAAATGCATATGTTTCTATGTTGATAAATTGCAGTATTGACATACGCAATAGGATTATGGTAGAGCTTTGACATCCATCATATAAATGTGGTGTTCAAAAACACCGTTCCATCACAATAGAGCTCGTGAAACTCTATATCACAATAGAGCTCATGAAACTCAGATACGTGGTCTTGATAAAAACCTTTTTAAAATTGCTTTCTTGTGCTAAATATAATCAAAACCATTGACACATAGCCAATTTTGCACCACATCGTTTAACATAATCATTAACAATTCCATACTAGTATTCATACTCACAAAGTAACTCACACTCAAATCTCCTTGTGACTTTTGAGCCCAAGGTGGTAGTTTATGGATGTATACAAATATAACATTTGTTCTTTCTTGATAATACATTGAGCTATTTATATATCCAACAATGTTTCAATACAATACATCTCCCACAATACATTTCACATCTGTCAATGGCTCAATGAATGAATCTTCAAACATTCCATAATTCTTCATCCTTGGGAAAAACTTGAGGAGAGATCTCCAAGCATTATAATCATACTTTGTACCATTATATACCATCAAATCTTGTTTCTTCTTGATGCTTGTATGTACAAAAAGACTATATCCTACCCCAGGTATTGTTGATTTCTTTACTTCATAATGGATGCCATTCATTTTGAACACATGCTCAATGGGTATGGGCAATTCATGTTTCCATAGACCATTGGATGCAAGATCAAATTTTGTAATAAGATAGCTCTTCAACTTTCAGGACAATCTGCAACACCTATCATATGTTTAAAATCAAAGAATCATTCTTTTAGTGGAGGAATACAAACTCACATCACAAAGCATAGAGCATTTTTTGGACAAGGTACTAACTCAATGTCTATTAATTCTTTCACAAAACAAATTGAAACATAATGTTTTGCAAATTGAATCTAACCAAATAGTGTCCAAATATAATTCAAAATGTAGGTACAAATGTTCTAGCTGAGCATTTGTGTCTGCAACTCTAATTAACAAGATCACTCAGATTCACTAAGGGTTGTCTATGCAATAAAATCGAATCAAGTTGGCTAAGAATGCCCTTGCAGCATCAGCAGTGATTCCCCTTTCCTTGCATCCAAGAACCATAGCAAAGCGTTTTGCCTCACTATCTTTCAATGGCCCCATTTTGGCAATTTTTCCTAGCATGCATCTTTCCTCTTCATTCAATGTAACATGTTGAGCATGCACCATACTTCTTGTAGTAGGACAAGTCCTTCTCACTCTAGTTCTGGTTATAAGTGAAGTAATACCTTTCTCTACGTCTTTTTTTGAACTACGAGTAGACATATGAGATTCGACATTCATTCTTTCGAGCACTTCTTTGTTTTTTTCTTTGAATTCATCAAGGATCACTGGTTGAAAATAATAGAACATATCATGCCCTTCAACAATCAGAGCTTGACCAAATCTATTAGAAGAGATGGTGCTACACACATCTACTGCATCGTCTAGCATCTGTAGGTATGGTAATAACTCATGAAGCAAACTAGAATCACCACAATCTATATCAAATTTTGTAGGGAAAATGCAATTTTTTGCTGGATTAACACAACCCATGTAAGGCGAAACATCAATGAACACTGTTCTTGCTGGTTTACATTCCTCTTTAAAACAACACCACACTCTCATTAATGGTTTAAACTCCGCTTCCACATTCATCCTATCTGGTCAAATGATTCTACTATTTGTATGCCTGTGGCATGCCATCGCAGCCCAAACCATGAAGAAATGTAACTTTCTATTAACATGATGCTCCAAAGTGTTCAGCATGTGTTGCACCGTGCTCTTTTCTCCTCCAGTGGACCAAATGCCAACATGGCAATGATCAAGCAACCATTGTAGAAACTCTAGACACCCAGGATGGAGAACAAGCCAATGCTTCCCATTGTGCAAGCTCATATGTTTGTTTGACTTCGAAAAACAACGCTCAAGCAATAACCCTTTCAAATCTATTATCACTACTAGTCTTATTTTTGTTATCACCTCTTTTGACATTATTTCTGAGGGTGACATTAAGTCTTCTCCTTTACCTTCTAAGACTTCTTCCTTCACCTTGGCTTCATACAATGACATTGCATCTTCTCCTTATATGTCTGTGGCATGCCATCGCACCCCAAACCATGAAGAAATGTAACTTTCTATTAACATGATGCTCCAAAGTGTTTAGCATGTGTTGCACTGTGCCCTTTTCTCCTCCAGTGGACCAAATGCCAACATGGTAGTGATCGAGCAACCATTGTAGAAACTCTAAACACCCAGGATGGAGAACAAGCCAATGCTTCCCATTGTGCAAGCTCATATGTTTGTTTGACTTCAAAAAACAACGCTCAAGCAATAACCCTTTCAAATCTATTATCACTACTAGTCTTATTTTTGTTATCACCTCTTTTGACATTATTTCTGAGGGTGACATTAAGTCTTCTCCTTTACCTTCTAAGATTTCTTCCTGCACCTTGGCTTCATACAATGACATTGCATCTTCTCCTTATATGTCTGTGGCATGCCATCGCACCCCAAACCATGAAGAAATGTAACTTTCTATTAACATGATGCTCCAAAGTGTTCAGCATGTGTTGCACTGTGCCCTTTTCTCCTCCAGTGGACCAAATGCCAACATGGTAGTGATCGAGCAACCATTGTAGAAACTCTAAACACCCAGGATGGAGAACAAGCCAATGCTTCCCATTGTGCAAGCTCATATGTTTGTTTGACTTCGAAAAACAACGCTCAAGCAATAACCCTTTCAAATCTATTATCACTACTAGTCTTATTTTTGTTATCACCTCTTTTGACATTATTTCTGAGGGTGACATTAAGTCTTCTCCTTTACCTTCTAAGATTTCTTCCTGCACCTTGGCTTCATACAATGACATTGCATCTTCTCCTTTACCTTCTAAGGTTGCATCCACATTTGTCAATGGAACATTAACTCCAAACATTGCATCCTCAACATTTTCAATCAACCATGTTGAGCTTGGAACTTGCATACTAATGTTCAAATTAGGCACATAATGAATCATTGGATCAGGTGTCACATGTACAGGCAATGCTCTAGCGATATGAAATTGAGATGGCCAAGATCTGTTGATAAACAAGGAAATGAAATTCATAAGTAAAAACAAACTGAAGACTGAGATGGAAAACCAAATTATCAAACTTTAGGTTGTGTGCTCTCAATGCAATTTGTTTGTGTGAAAGCATTCATGTTTTTCTTTTTCAAAACAAAATCGGATTACTAAAAAAAAGAAAGCATTCATGTTCATATGCTTAGTATATCCCCTAAAGTTGTTGAATTTATACCCTTTCAAGTTATTTTAATCCCCAAAACTATATATCCTTACAATGCCAAAAACCTTTGTGTAATAGATAGAGTGGAGTCCAACATTATCTAGCATTTCCCGAGTGTTCCCACTAAGAAAAGATTTGGCCAAGTGGCCAAAACATATTTGAGCATTCAGCGAATAAGGATAGAAACAACAATTTACACTAATTCATTCATCACGATCAAGACAACACACTTTTTAACATTTATGAACTCATAAATAAATTTGGATGTGTATCACACTCCGAAGGTATTACAACATGCAAACACATCTTTTCATGAAATATAGAAAATTAATATTCAAGAATACATATGAATGTTTAAATTATGGCAATGAGATAGAAGAAATTTCCAAGTAATATTAAAAGATCTTTGGAACGAAATTAATACATCATATGGAGAATATAGCAAGATAACATATGGAAAACACGAACACCATATAAAAGCACAATTACAAGGACCTGTTGCTTCCTCTTCTGTTTTCCAAAACTTTGAAGTGTGTTTTTGTAAATGCTCATGTTGCTCTTCATTGAAGGGTTGAAGCTACTTTTGTCCTAGTATGGTATCAATTTCTTTATCCCCTCCACCTTCAATTGTATCATCTTCTTTTGGTACCCCCTCTATTGCCAATATTGGTTCTTGCAAGCTAGCCCATTGTCAAATTTCATGATTATTGTAAGCATACGTGCAACATATACTTTCAACCTTTGTCAACTCCTCATAAGTCTCAACAACTGAAACAACACGCCTCTTACAAGAAAGAGACTCTATTGCAGCAAGCCCCTCAGAGAACAAGTCCAATACATACTCATCTTCTCGACAGAAACCCATGATCATGTCTTTCATGATACCTGAATGTTTTCTTTTCAAGGACAATTCAATGTCAAATTCATCATCATCATCCTCGTCACTTGATTGTTCTGCACCACTTGATTTTTCATATTTTTCATCTGCAACATATATTGATGGCTTACATTATGCATTGGTATAGTGCTCAATATCATTGAAATGCTTTTCCTTGCTTACCAGTACACAGGCAATTAAGTCATCCATAGATCCAATGACAAATATATCTGCAGTTTTAAAATTAAGGCAACCGAAGTGTATTTTATATTGTCTGCATGTCTTATTTAATGCATTCTTCAAACATGATACATGATCCATGGTCAAGAACACCACAAAAAGGAATTGCATTGGGGGAGAAGCGCTCAAGAAGCGATTGTCCCATCAAGCTTTTCAACAAACACTCAAAGCGATCCTCGTTCCAATTTCTATTCTGCTTGGTCCATACATTACATCCAAAAAAGGAACCCTATTGCCATTGGCTCTTGGTACACATTATGTATAAATTCCATTCCCTCCATGTTTGAACTGACTGTGTAGAACCTCCAAGGCCAGGTGGAATTTGGTCCATGACTTGCACCTTCACTTTGTCCCATAATCCACCTCAGATACCCCTTTGCAGCATCAAGCAATGGTGGAGTTTCCTTGCCCTGTTGAAGCTTCACTTTTAACCATGAGTCAGAGCAACCACGAATCTGATGATACAATTTTGGAGTAATTTTAAAATGTAATTTGCACTCATCCCAATTTTTTAACATTAAAGAAGGTCGTTCTGTCGATATAAACATATAAAGTTCTTCTTGTAGTGCAACATCTCTCTTGATCCGCATAGCTCATCCTTCGATATCAAGAATCATGGCATCAGTCTTTGTTTTAGCTATGACTACTCTACCTTCCTTAATGTCATTTTGAATTTGACCAATTTGATCATCACTCAATCCACGCAAGCATCTAAACATTGAGACTGTGGGTTGCCTATGGCATTTTCCATCTTATGAATATTTGCCTGCAATGTAATCCTCAAGGATGGAGATCCAACCATCATAAATGGCATCGCTTGTGATTATCATATGTACATCCTTCGTGGCAAAGCTATTGCCCAATGTTACCTTGCCAGTGTCAATGAAAGCCTGCAGAATATATGAATCCATTAGAATGCAATAATTAAGAAAACAGACTTGTAAAAAATGATTGATAATTAAAATCTATACTTACATCCCAATTCTCAAGATCTGGATGCCCTTTTGCAAGCCCTGTTGTGCTTTCTTGGGTCTGTTAAAGAGAATCCATTGTCTCCTCACCTAATTAAGTATATCAATGTATGGAAATTGTCTCAAGATATTTTGAGACCCTAGGTTTGCTATCTTTGATATCTCCACACAAAAGTGTGCAGGACAATTGACTACAATCCTCACCTAGCAGGTGCGGTAGTAGTTCTTTATTTGGGCTGTGTTGTTATCATCATTAGATGTGAATATTTTAGCAGCATATATTGAATGTTGTCCAGATAGTATCTAGTAGTGGCACTTGGTTAAATCCTTTTTATCTACCCTTTCTAGGGGCTGCTTTGTTTTAGGATTGAAAGGCATTAAATACGCTACAGCAGTAGGAGGCCTAGAGTTATAACCGAAGTCTGCAGCAAGCTTCTCCACATGCTCTTTGTTCAACCCTCTATAGACATAGCTTGGAGGATCTTTTTGACATCTTGCAACTGGAATTGGAAATGTTGCATGCAACCCGAATGGGTAGTATTTTTCATATTCCACCAAGCCTGATGGTTTCTTTTGCCATTTTTTTCCTATGACCTTTCCACTTGGCTCCAATTCACTACCACTGCTTCTGCTAGCATACCCTTTGGAGGTGTTACTTCTTGTGATACATCAATTATAGTTAGCTTTCCTTTCTTTGCCCCTTCTCTGCTACCACCTGGTGCTTGAACTGTAGTCGACTTTCCTTTCTTTGTTCCTTCCCCACTATCTTCCCCACTCTTATGCTTCTTTAATGTTGCTGAAACTTTGCGATATGATTCAATGATTGTTGTCACTGTGTCAATTTCATTTCCATCAATTGAATCAACACTTATCCAGCCTCTTGAGTGCATGTTGTCATCTACATCACACTTCATACGAGATGCTTCATAATCGCTGGGATCCAAGAGAAATTTCTTATTTTGATTTATAATGATCAACAATCCAATATCTCCCTCTTTTCCAACCACATCTTCTGTGATTTGATGTACCAATCCAACACAAGTGTATGCACTTTTATTAGGTAACAAAACAAATAAGTGAACTCGTGTCAACTGTGTACCCTCAATACTATATATATCAAAGTACCAAGGTATGCTTTTTTCTCCAAATCCACTTACAACTTTCTCAACCTTCTTCACATTTGTGTCTTTCCTGTAAAAAACCCAAGCAATATACAAACTATCATCTTTATAATCTTTAATGTTAGACAAAACACATTATCGATAAACATATCTGAAATAGAATCTACAATCGACACTAGACATAGTAGTAGATTTGAGAAAGCACTAGATTCTAGGGAGATTTGGCCACACTAGGGAGATTTGGCCACACTAGGGAGATTTGGCCATGTGGCCAAATCTTATGGGCTTCTTTTAAAGCATCAGAAGGGGAGGTTTGGATGTGTGGCCAAATCATATGGGCTTCTTTCAAAGCACCAAAGTTTGGGGAGATTTGGCCTTGTGGCCAAATCTTGTGGGCTTCTTTCAAAGCACTAGGGTCTGGAGAAATTTGGCCGTGCAACCAAAGCTTGCTAGCTTCTTTCAAATCAGTCAAATATTTCTAGTTTCTTTTAAATCACTTGGGTTTAGGGAGATTCGGCCATGTGGCCAAATCTTGCTAGCTTCTTTCTAATCACGAGGGTCTATGGAGATTTGGCCGTGCGGACAAATTTTTTCAAAGCACTAGGGTTTGGGGAGATTTGTGTGCAGTCAAATCTTGCTAGTTTCTTTCTAATCACGGGGTCTATGGAGATTTGGCCATGCGGCCAAATCTTTTCAAAGCACTAGGGTTTAGGGAGATTTGGCCATGCAGCCAAATCTTTTCAAAGCAGTAAGGTTTGGGGAGATTTGGCTAGGATGCGAAATCTTTCTAGCTTTTTATAAGTCACGAGGGTTTAGGGAGATTTAGCTGTGCGGCCATATCTTGCTAGCTTCTTTCCAATCACAAGGATCTAGGGAGATTTGGCCATGTAGCCAAATCTTTTCAAAGCAATAGTATTTGGGGAGATTTGGTTGTGATGTCAAATCTTTCTAACTTCTTTTAAATCACTTGGGTTTAAGGAGATTTAATCGTGTGGCCAAATCTTGCTAGCTTCTTTCTAATCACGAGGGTCTAGGGAGATTTGGCCATGCGGCCAAATCTTGCTATCTTCTTTCTAATCATGAGTCTCTAGGAAGATTGGGCTATGTGGCCAAATCTTTTCAAAGCAGCAAGGTTTAGGAAGATTTAGTTGTGATGCCAAATCTTTATAGCTTCTTTCAAATCACCAAAGTCTAGGAAGATTTGGCCGTACGGCCAAATCTTGTATGTTTTGAAAGAAGCCAAGATCTCCCCATTTAAAATTCAAAATTCAAATCTTAAGATTCAAATTTCAAATTTGAAAATTTCAAAATTCAAAATTCAAAATCTTAGATTCAAAATTTAAAATTCAAAATTCAAAATTGAAATTCTGAATCTTAGATACAAAATTCAAAATTCAAATTTCAAGATCTGAAAGTCAAATCAGATAATAAAGACTCTACTTTCAAATCACACTTCGAGATTCCTACTTTTACAAGACTCTTTCTTTCAAATCATGGTGTTTCAAAATGGAAAAAATGGAGAACATGCAAGAATTAGGTACACTTTCTATTTCTTTCGTTTTCTTACTTGGATGATTGAGTAGCCATTGTTGTTCATGAGCTTGTGCTCTTTGGATTTCAAGCAATCGTAGGAGCTATGTAGGAGCTATAGAGAGAGTATCTATAGCAATTGTAGGAGTTGTCTTTCTTGCTGGCAAATGGAAGAGAAGTCGAAGGGGAGAAGTGCGGAGAGAAGAGCGCCAGAAACCAGAGATCCTTACTCCACTACTAAGGCCGGAGCAGAGATGCTTGTCATGGCATATGGGAGAACTTACAGCTGCGCTAGAGGGGATGATGGAGTGCGACGTTTGGAAGAGGATCTGAAAGAGTCTTTCCAGCATGCAAACGGAGAAAATTCTTCAAGAACTGATAGCCAATTTGAGAGGTTTGTCGCACGAATCCAATCTCAAGTGGTTGCCACTGATCGTAGCATTATTTTACTCCCATGAAACTTCTTATGTTCTCCTCAAGAGCCTTATGTTGTCCAAAATGATTCCATGGTAGATATCACAGCTCACAGCGAGCTTTATTCCCATCTCCTCTCCTTCTTCAGTGCCCTTATCATGAATCCCGACCTACTTCCGTTGATGTGCTGCCCAAGACCAAAACACAACTTCTGGACTCAAAAAGATCGGTGGGATACGCTGAGTTCTCTGATGGTAGGCTTGGAGAAGCTCTACAAGCAGGCGAATTTCATCTTGCCAACGCTTTAGGATGCCATTAACGTATCCTTTATCTCGGCCATTAACGTATGCAGGAGAATTCGTGAGGAGGGTTATGAGGAGGAAGAAGGAGAAATTGTGAGGAGGGCAATGAGGAGGAAGAAGGAGAAACCGTGAGGAGGGTGATAAGGAGGAAGAAGGAGAAACCATGAGGAGGGCGATGAGGAGGAAGAAGGACAAACACAAGAGGAGAAATCATGAGGAGGAGGAGCAGGAGCGGGAGAGAACAGGAGAAGCAATCACCCAAAAAAAGCTGCTTTTGGGGGGAAGGAGTAATCTCCACAAAAGCATGTAGAGCCCCCCCCCCCTTCCCCGAAAAAAAAAAAAGAACTCTTTCTAGTCCCACTATTGAGTGTGGAATCTATGGAGAGTTTCATTGATAATGGAAGTTTAAAACCTACATAGTTAAGTGCACACTATTAGGATAAATATGGGATGAGGAGCCTCCTAGAACCTCTTATTTTGATATAGTTTTGAACTTTTTTGCTTGCAATTAGCTAACCAAGGGTGGAGGAGTGTTTTCCAAGAACTACCCCATCTAAGACGTTGTCCTAAGGCTCTCAAACTACCCTAGTTACACATTTGAGATCTAGGAAGGGAGAGAACAAGGTGAGCCTAGCACTTGATCCCCCATGAAGATGAATTCAATTCCTTCTCATAGGTTTACTTTTTATGCTTGGTTTAAAAGGTTTGTTTAGCTTTGCCTTTTAAAGTTTTGGTTTTTTAATAGTTTTAGATTTTCTGGTTTGCTTTTAAAGCAATAGTATGATTTTAAAGTGTAATAGCATGAATCATGAAAAGCATGTATGAATTTTTTGTAAGTAGATCTCTAGATTTGAATTTCAAAATTTGAAACTTGAAACTTGAAACTTGAAATTTGAATTTTGAAATTTCAAATTTGAATTTTTTATTTTAAAATTTGAATTTTGAATTTTAAACTTTAAATTTTAAATTTTAAAATCTAGATTTTCAATTGTTAAATTTAACGTTTGAAGATTTGGCCATGTGGCCAAATCTTCCTAGTGATTTGAAAGAAGCTAGCAACATTTTGCAGCATGACAAAATCTTCCCAAACCCTAATGCTTTGAAAGATTTGGCCACACGGCCAAATCTCCCAGAACCTGGTGATTTGAAAGAAGCATGCAAGAGGAGGTTGCACGGCCAAAACTCCCCATACCCTAGTGCTTTGAAAGAAGCCTACAAGATTTGGCCACACGACCAAATCTCCCCAAGTTTGAAAGAATGCCACAATCAAATCTTCTCATTGCTTTGAAAGAAGTCACCAAGGTCTTCAAGGATTTGGCCATGCATCCAAATCTTGCTAGCTTCTTTGAAAGCACCAAGGTCTGAGCAGATTTGGCTGTGTGGCCAAATCTTATTGCTTCTTTCAAAGCACTAGTGTCTTAGGAGATTTGGCCATGTGGCCATATCTTATTAGCTCCTTTGAAAGCACCAGGGTCTGGGGAGATTTGACCATGTGGCCAAATCTTGTGGGCTTCTTTCAAAGCACCAGGGTATGTGGAGATTTGGCTTCTTTCAAAGCACCAAGGTTTAAGTAGATTTGGATGTGTGGATAAATATTGATGGCTTCTTGAAAGCACCACCGTCTCGAGAGATTTGGTTGTGTGGACAAATCTTGCTATCTCCCTTTCAAAGCACCATGGTCTGTGAAGATTTGGCCATGTAGCCAAATTTTGCTGCCTAAAATTCAAAGCACTAAGGTTTAGGAAGATTTGGTCTTGCAATGAAATCTTGTAAAGCATTTTCATCCTAAGTCACACCATCAGATATCAATATTAAACTATAACAAATGCTATGTACTATGTAGGTGCCACATTGAAAGTGGGAGTTAAAGTCAACTTGCTTGTGTGCGGAGAGGTCGGTACCACACAGAATTGGGTAGAGCCATAATCCAAGATTTTGTGAATAACAATTCTGAGCGTATGCCACACAAAAGTAGAACACTTCAGGATGGATCAAGGGAAACACAGTTGGTGATACCAGATGTATACAAGTAGGTTGATATTCTCTAAGAGGTTAACATGCAGTTAAAGCATAGTTTGGGTTGTAAGGAGATGTCAACTTCCACGTTCAACCGCATATGAAACTCTGAATTCAAGCATGTAACTTTGTCAAAAACAAGTGAATTCTCTAAGTGTGGTTTATGTAGTGCAATCAAGGCTCAGCTTGCAGCCACAAAATGCCAAAATGAATGTAATAAGTTGACGGAAGATAGAAGAAGCACATGTTACAACAAAAAAGTTGTAGAAATGTGTACTACACTTGGCACAGATTTTCTAAAATGTATCCTCAAACATACTTGTGTATTATCCATGATAAGATGGAACAAAAGAAGACAACCATCCCTAGATTATGCAATCGTTCAAAGGACATAGACAAATCCTTTCAACTCCCAATGGCTTTGACCGGCATGATAACACATGGACATGGTCAACGACGTTATGGTCACTTTTCTTTATCCTTGTGGCCGTCGGATCCTAACTTCACAATTGGTTCATTGGCTTTGTGTTTGAGAAATTTTGAAAGATTTGATAACCATTCACTTGGAGATTTGGTACATGATGGGATGCCAAGGTCTGACAACGCTATGCTAAATGCACTAACCTCAAGAGAAGCATTGGATTCTCACTATGTTTCTAATGACAAGCAGCAACTTCATCTTGGAGCAGTGGGTGGAACATTCAAAGACCTTGGACTTGGAAGCTCCCATCAAGAAAATCCTTATAAGAAACTACTCGAAGACCTATTGTTGCAGTTGGATAATTGTGGTTCTAAAAGCAAGAATAGGTACTTGTTTGCATACCTATCATTACTTGTTGCTCGAGGGATTTTCAAGTCAATTCAATTGGGATTCTTTATGGTTGGGCATACACATGAGAATATTGATGCAATGTTTAGAAGGTTTTCAGAGAGGTTAAGAACTAGCCAAACATTGACATTTGCACATCTCATTAATACTTTTAGACAATGTGAGGAGTCTTCTCCAATGCCATTTTTGGTACCGAAAGTCCCTGATTTCAAGAGCTATGTTGATGGATGCCTATGCGATGGGCAAGATGCTTTAGTGGGACACTCAAAGCCTCTCCAATTTCGGTTCTTTATGCGAAATGAAGTTCCTATGATGCAATATAAAGTGCATCCACGATCATTAGATTGGCAACCAAGTGAAGGTGGCATTGAGTTGTGGAAGAGACATCCAAATGGTCATCCAATGCTACCAAGTGGAGAGCCGCCTTGTGTAACCATGTTTAAGTATGTGAAGGATCACTTAGATGTGATAGTTGGTATTAAGGAGTATGTACACTTTTGGGAAAAATGGGTGCACCTGCAAGGTCTAGAAGCATCTTTCACAAAGTTTTACAAGCCGGTAGTGAAGTACTAGAAGAACATGATTGATGAGCTTGATAAACCAAACAATAGTGTAGAGGGCATGTACAAGAGATTTTGGCCAAAGACGCAACATATTGATTGTGTGAAAAGATAAGCTTGATATATTATCCTATACATATTTTCACTAAGGTAGTATCTATAGAAAATTTTGAAGCTATGAAAACGATGAGTTTTAAGGAATTGAAGAGTTGAATGGTCACTACTGTGGACCTCAAAGGAAAAAGCCAAAACAATCATTTGATCCAATGGTTGATGTACAAAAAGGACACTTTCTTTTGGTCCGACTAGCAGGAAAAATTTACCCAATTTGGCTAGGCATTGCTCAAACTGATGTATAGAAGGATAATAAATCTAAAAATTTCAAGAAGGTCTTCATACAATATTGGGCACCTATATGCAAAAGACACAATGCACAAATTGAGGATGTGTATGCAGATTGTTGGAACAAGATTTGGATGTGCAATAAAGGTGATCCTCCATGTTAGGAATCTGTTGATGCCATTGTATGGTCATGGGTTCCAAAAGGTAACCTCTCAAAGAAGGTTTCCTCGAAGAGCAGCAACCTCCCCATCAAGGTGAAGATACCAACCATTGCATGCAAGCAAGCTTTATCCAGTTTGTCTCATGGAATAGATTCCTGACTTTGATGCTGACTCCACAATGGAGTGAAGGTACTTGAAAAGTATGACTTTTTTTTCCCTGCACAATGATAATTTAATTGAATACTGACAAATATTGGGAAGGTATGACATTGATCTTTTTTCTTTATCTTTTTTTTTGTAGACCATTGCTTTGTGGTTGCAAGTTCTACACACTCGACAAAATATTAAGGACTAGTGTTGCATTCTTACTTTTTCTCCAACTAAACTAAAATGGTGTTTTTGAACACCACCTTTTTTCGAGAAGAGGCAAAAAATGCTTCGTTAACCTCAAACATATGATGTTTTTTCCCTGGGTAATGCAGAACAGGCACACTCCAAATTGTGAGTTTCATATACACAGCCAAATCTAGGGAGAAAGTCAATGGAGTGCACTCAATGCATTGTAATTGCAACCCCTCAAAAAATACCATGCATTGGTCAAAACCTCAACATTTGACATTTTATTTATGTTGATGCAAACCATGAACATTTGCAAGATTTGGATGGACTGCAAAATCTATGGGAAAAATCAATGAAAAACATTGAATGTTACATAATGACAACCCCTCAAAAGTTTCCAAATTATCAAGATTTTCCCAAATTCTCTAATATGGCGTTAATATGATTTTTCTTTCAAAATTGTAAAGGGGGCTTGTTCCAACTTGAAGAATGATTTGATTGATTTAGAGGAGTGCCTCGATGTAACCCTTGTAGTGACCATAGAAGTTGGGGATCCATGGTATGGTGGTATCTACAGATTTCTAACCGCTTTCTCCTTTCCTCCAAAAAGTACTAGCTATGAGAGAAAGAAGATTCGTAGATATAGTAGGCGTTACACTCTCTTTGATGGGGTGTTGTACCGTCAAGGCATGGATGGGATACTAAGATGGGCCATTGATGCAGATGAAGTACCAGCATTCTCATGATGGATTTTGTGGAGGCCATTATGCCAGTGACTATACAGCTAAGAAGATTTTACATGCTAGGTACTATTGGCCAACCTTGTTCAAGGATGTCACTATGTATTGCAAAACTTGTGAACCATGCCAATTCTTTGGTAGGAAGGATTTGCATCCTGGGAAACGTCACCAGTGATGTCCATCCATCCATTTTAGAAGTGGGGAATAGATTTTGTTGGGCCCCTACCCATGACTGCCTGCAAAAAGAAGTATCTTTTGGTAGCCACTTAGTATGTCACTAAGTGGGCTGAAGCTATCGCCCTCCCCGCTACAAATGGTAAGGCAGTTTCAAATTTCATATTTGAGCGTATCTGCGCAAGGTTTGGGACACCCATGGAAATAGTATTTGACCATGGGAGTCCATTCTTAAATGAAGCAGTGGAGTTGCTCATGGATCGCATGGGTATTGATCATCGCACTTCTAGCATCTATTATCCAGCATCCATGGTACAAACGGAGCGGACCAATGGCATCCTTCATAAATCCATGGGAAAAATGGCCATGGGGAACAGGAGCCAGTGGGATCAGAAGGTCACTGAAGCTGTGTGGGCTTACAACATCACTCATAAAATGTCTACAAGTCACACCCTTTTGAGTTGGTGTACAATACGGAGGCAGTTTTACCCCTATAGATAGAGATTCCGGCCTTTTGGCACAAGAACAGAGGATGACAAAAGATGAACATGTAGAGGCCAGGTTGGTACAACTTGAGAAGGTAGATGAAACCCGACGCCTTGTGCTACATCCACACACAGATCCAAAAGAATCGACAAAAGGCCAGCTTGGATGGTAAAATTTGCAGGGGATGGGAAAGACACTTTGCTAAGGGGGATGTTGTGCTATGCTTTGATAACAGATTGGACCACCAAATGGATAAGAAGTTCCTACCACTGTGGACTGGTCCATACAAACTCATCAAGGAATGTAGCAATGGGTCTGTATAGTTGTGCATTCCCTGCCTGGGGGGGGAACTATTATGGATAAATTTTGACCAAGGTAAAAGGCATAAATATATGTGTGACAAAAATGCTAAAAGTCATGAGCTCCACCATTGTGAGTGTGTTGGCATTTAAGCATTCTACCTGACTAATTTTTAACCAAAGCCAGCCATTTCTAAAATACCTAGAACACATCGCTCTTCCAATCCATAGCATAGCCCCAAACTTTCCTAGTTGCATCATCAATGAATGTCACATAGTATTCAGCCCCGCCTAATGACTGTGTAGGCATGGGACCACATACATCTAAATGCACCAAATCAAGTCTTTCAAGCTCTTTCTTTACCCTTATTTTGTAGGCTGATTTAGTCTGCTTCCCATAGGAACAATACTCACATAATTCAAAATAAAAAAAAACTCAAACGCGGTACATAACCCAAATAGCATAAGAGTTTCCTTCCATTATGGCTGATGTGCCCCAACCGACAATGCCACAAAGAAGTACTTGGTTGCTTGATTATTTTAACAATATGATCAAACACTCCTGATACATGTAAGGGATACAATGTCCCACACTTGGAACCTCTTGCCAAAACTATAGAGCCCTTCTGATTTTTCCAACTCTAAAAGCCAAAGGTGGTCTAAAAACCAGCATCATCTAGTTGAGCCACTGAAATGAGACTCTTGGTTAGCTTAGGCACATGTCTCACATTTTTCAAAACAAATGCAGACCCATTTACAAAAGAAAACTTTATGTCGCCTACTCCCACTATGTCACATGCATAGTTATTTCCAAGAGGCACACAACCTATCTTTCCCCACTGTCATAAGTGGAGAATTATTCCCTATGGGGAATAACATGGAATGAAGCACCAGAATCCAAAATCCAAACCTAGATATATGCATCATCTGAAGTGGTAAGCAACTCTTCAGGTAGACTAGACATGAAGAGAATCTCATTGTTACTATTATTAGTGACTGCATTGATCTCCTCTATCTTCACCTTTCCTTTTTCCTCCTTTGGACTCTTTTCCTACTTATGTGCCCCCCAAGTTGCATTCTTTTTCTTATTATTTTTCTCCCTTTTCAACTTGTAGTAATCCTTTTTCATGTGGCCATTCTGGCCATAGTGGTAACACTCAATGTTCCAAGCCTTGGATTTGCTACAATACTTCTCTCTTTCTTGGGATGTCCCCCTGAACTGTGATTTGCCCCTTTGCACATTTAAGGTTGCATCCTACTTTTTTCCATCCATATACTTTTTCTAATTTCTCAGCCAACAAGCTACCGATAACATCATCAAACTTCAGTACTCCACCACGTGCAAAGTTACTGACATGTGTACGAAAGGTGTCCCATGAGGATGGCAATGAACACAAGAGGAATATTGCCTTAGTCTCTGCATCAAAATTCAGCTTCTAAGCTTGAACCTGCCTTAAAATAATATTGAATTCACAATTGAGAAGTAATGGATACCCCTTCCTTAATCTATAGTCAAACACCTTTTCATGAGGTAAAATTTATTAGAGGCAGTTTCATTCTCATAAGCGGCACATAATTTCTTTCACAAATCTTCCATAATCTGCTCATTTACTAGTGTGAAATAAACTGACTCTGCAAGATGAAGTAAACTTTATTAGAGGCAGTTTCCTTCTCATAAGTGGCACATAATTTCTTCCATAAATCTTTCGTAGTCTGCTCATTTACTACTATGAAATAAACTAACTCTACAAGATGAAGTCTAATAATAAACTTTGCTAATGCATCCAACTCATTCCAATCATCCTTAGGCATAGCTATAGGCTTAGCTACAATCCCTTCCTATGGTTTAATATGCTCCTTTTGAATAAGCACATCCCTTATCTATTCTTTCCATAGAGAAAAGTTTGACCCATCAAACTTTTTAATGTTGAAAGAATCCTTTTCAGACATGGAAGAGGGTGCCATGATGCAAATAAAGAAAAATCCCAAATTCTAATGCTTATAAGAAAGAATCACACCAAATACCAAGTGCATCCAAATATGTATGCATAATGTCACCAAAACTCCAATATCAAAGCATTAAAATGCAACTGGATCATGTGGATATACTATGCATCCATATGAGAAAATCTCGCTCAAAAGAAAATGCCAACTACAATGGAAAACCCAATGCCAAAATAAGGGCCAAATGTCTCATGCATAAACATCATCCATGGGCATAAGCATCAATAATGTCTCATCCAAGAGAGCATAGCACTATCAAGGCATCATCTGCAATGTGCCATATGGTTCGCTATGGGAATTGAGGTGTTTGATCCTAGTGATATAATCTCGGAGGGATTCCTTAGCATTCTGTTTCACGTGATATAACTAATTAATTCGACTCCACTTATGACCACTGGGGGTGAACCCTACAATGAAGGCCTTCTGTAATGACTCCCAGTTGACTTTCTCCTTTGTACTGAGGGCCCTATACCATTGGTTTGCCTTACCATCCAGGATGAGGCCAAATGTATTGATCATTTCTAGATCTTTGGGAGCACCGAATGCTTTGCATATTTGCTCGAATCACTCCACGTGGGAGACTGTATCGCCTTCCCCATGGATTTTAGTTATCAATTTGGAGATGACTATGGATCACCTCCTAGAGGGATTGGTGATCCATGTGGGGAATGAAGGTGCAGTTGGGGGGGGAGGGAACGGCCCCCCTTCCTAGTGCATCCAACAAGATGTGCATCGCCTCATCTGATAGCATTGTTTGGGAAGCTAGTGGAGTTAGACCTGTTGTGGGCCTAATGGGTTGTAGAGGCAGCCTCAAGACTTTCCTTGGTAGTGGGATCCATTGGGTTGCTGGTACCGACGTTGGGGCTATGAAGCCTGCTCCCCTATACATCGGAGCTATAGCTACAAGAGTAAACTATTGGCCTTCAAGAGGAAGTGGGTTACCAAGCATCTGCATGGATGTTCCTTGCATTGGTCTATAAGGTGGAGCTTGCGGGGCTACATAGCCAGTGAATGTTGGGGGCACTTAGAAGGTCAGTTCATAAGAGTTTTCCCCTTGGAAGTCTCATACATTTCCTTGGTCAAGGTTTTGCTCTGCGAAGTCCGTCATACATTTAGAGGCAGTGCTTTCTATGCCAAAGCACTGACCAGGCCCTTAGAACTTGTCCACGGCAAGGATGCCAACAACATTGTCTAGTTCCTTGTATTGTATCTTATTTTTATTACAAGATGAGCAATCACACTATTGTACTCATACAAGTTAGTAGTTGGGTGAGTATGACTTATATATGTATATGCTATGATAATTCTTCAATCAATACAGCATTAGCATGTGGTGGCAATTGTTTCTCTTGAATGGGCAGTCCCCATAATGGATAATGTGTGATGGGTGTGTGATTTCCAATCCTTGTTTTGTTTGATGTTGGTGCCACATGCACAATCCAGCCTACCTCGTGTCCATTTTCCAAATAGTAGTTGCAATATTTGCAATGCCACTGTTCTGTTGCCCCAAGCATTGAGTTATTAGTTCCATTTACCTCTTTGATTCCAATTATTGTTGTTGCTCTTGAACGAGCAGTCCCCATAATCGATAAAGTGTGATTTCCAATCCTTGTTTTGTTTAATGTCGGTACCAATCCAACCTGCCTAGTGCCCATTTTCTAGATAGTAGTTGCAATCTTTGTCAAGGCCGCTATTCTGACCCAAGTATTGTGTTATTGGTTCCAATTACCTCTTTGGTTCCAATTATTTTTATGATTGCTCTCATTATGCCTTTGCTAGATTTTGTGTTGTAGCTACATCGGTGGCCACTTGATTTACTCTTGTGGTAGAAGTCTGGTGTGCCTGTTGTGCTAGCTGGGTTCATTCTTGGATTTAGTTTGTACTAATAGACTTATGTTAGATGGATCTTCTGACATATTTCACAGCCCAATTTAGTGGTTGACTTGGCCACACCCATAGTCCATATTTTCTTGTAGAAGTTTCTCCATTTGACTCACCTTATTCTTGATTTGCTCTTGTGGTAGGAGTCCCAGGTGCGTGTTGTGCTGAATTCATTGTTGCATTCAGGTTATACCAATAGAGATACATTGGATGGTTTCTATGACATCTTCCACAACCCAATCTAGTGGCTGATTTGGCCACACCCATACACTTCCTCTTTCTTCTAGCGGTTTCTCCATTTCACTAACCTTCTTCTTGGAATTCTTTTAACTTCTTCTTCGATGTTTTTGAATCCTTCTTAGTTGACCTATGCTTCCGCTATCTTTTATTCTTTTTGGAGTCGTTGTCCTCATCTGAATTCTAAACTTGTTGTCCTCATCTCCATCCTTCTTCAATGTCTTTGAATCCTTCTTGGTTGACCTATGCTTCAACTATCATTTCTTCTTTTTATGACCCTTAAACCCCATGAACTTACACTTCAATTGGCTATGTTGGGACTCCCTGATCCCTTGCATGCTTTGCAATTTCTCTTTTTGCTGTGATGATGAAGATTAGATATGATATTAATAGAAGACACAAGCTATGAAATAGCTACATTATCTTGTTCATCTAAGATTTTAGTAATCTCCTGTGGCTTTGTATGTTCTTGCTGTTATGTTCCCATAGACTTGCTTGCTTGATCTATTCTCTACTTGTGGGTTGGGATATCTAGTGATGGAATCCAAAAGATTTTATTTAGCTTCTCATATGCGTGCTTAGCTCCTACTCCAATATTGATGCCAATAAGTTTTTATGCTAGCATTTTGTATGTGCCCTCTGTTCTTCTACCAAGGCATGATCACCAATATTTTTAGATGTGTTATTCATATCCAATTATCTATGCTTGAATCTTAGCTTCATAGATTTCCTAGCTCCTGGATTAGGTAGGCACATTGGCATGAGGTGGTGATGGTAAAATTTTATCAAGCACTTTCACCAGCCTGTAAGATTCCTCCAACTCCTACCCTGTATACCCAATCTTCTTAAATTAAACTTTTTCTTGTGTGTTAATGGGACCTTCAAAACACTACCTGATAGTTCCTCTACTATAATAGGATTTTCTAGCTGCAACATAGAATTTGCATATAGGGCTACCAACATTTGTCTGAGTTTTGATTGTGTAATACTCCACCATTTTTCTTTACTCAACACTGCTCCCATGATTCTAGCATGAACAATTCCATCCTAGTTATACTTTTTCCCACTCTCCATAGAATATATTAAAGAATAATTAGCCTCCGATATATAATCATATTTGGTAAGAAATAACACTCTCTCGAAAAACCCTAGAAACTACTTCTATGTGACTTCACTCCTACAATTTTTTATCATGTAATAGAGTCTGGTTGTCTAAGGCATCCCAAATTCAACAATCATCATCTATGTCGTATGCTTAACCTCTAGTCACGTCACTAACACATCTAGTTGTATAAAGGAAATTTGAGAACTATGGCCATGATCTCCTTTGTCTCTCCTTTGTCAACAACTGAATAGTTGGGGCTAAATATCCCTCTGACTATTGCAACTTGGCAAACTACTCATCAACCTTGAGATTAATTTTCCATTTCCACCTAGGACAATTGTGGTATAGATGGGAGTTGATACATAGATAAAATCCACATCTATATTTAGTAGTTAATTTGGATTTATACTTTAGTAAGTACTCATATATAAAGAGACACCACTTGTCAAGTGCATCTCTTCATACCTCAATCTGTATTGCAGTTGGATTATGATTTGGTATTACATTGAGGACGTGAGAGTTGTAAGAACCTCATTCATGTTGTTGAAAGATTAATCTATTGGTTCCATCTCTCCGTTTATGTTCTATTCATTACAATGAATACACACTATTCTTTCTTGTGTTATGCATTGATATTGTTTTCGGCATTAAGTTTGACAAGATCATGAGAGTTGTGAGATTCTCATCTTCCATTATTGTACACATTAGTTTCAAGAGTTTGTATGAACTTGTAAACACTAGAGATTCTACTATTTGATTACTCTACCAACTTTGAGACTGATGATGCCTAAAATGACAGAACCGTGTATGTAAAACAATGGGCAGAAGGAGAAGATCCATTTTGACATAACGCAGTCAATGGATTCCATGCGTTTTAGAAGAGATTCCTTCCCATGGATGAATAGTGACACTTTTTTTAGTCTAATGACACCCGCTGTTGAAGTTACTAATGATTGTATCGTGGCCATTCAAACTTTAGGATTTGGCCAATAGAGGAGCTCAAAGAGAATTTGGATGAATATGGTTATGGTACCATTTCGGATCTGGCCTACATGAAGTATACTTCTAAAGTTGTTGCTGGTATGGAAAGTGTGAACCAAGTGTCTACATGTGATACAGTACGAATGATCCCTTGCTTCATCTCTTCACATATTACTAGATCATTCCTTTGGATCCAACATGATTGGAAACAAGACGTGCAAGCCCCAAAACCTATAACAGATGTCCGATCTCAAGATTAGTGAAGACACTAGTGGCAAAGGAACGAGCCCAAATGGCATCTTGAAATGACAAAGATATGGCTAGCCCTAGGGATAAATTATGCCGGGATCCAAACTTCATGGGATTAATTAAAATTGCATCTTTGGTGCAACGGCAAACCAATCATTGACTATACAACCCGATGGAGATGGACAAATGAATTTACCCTTGGAATTTGAAAACTAGGAACAAGATTATGCAACTATAGTAGGAGAATTGTAGGAAATCATACCCAAGGAACTAACAAAATAATTTTATGAAGATGAACAAAAGAGCAACACTCATAGCAGCCTAAGGATTGCAGCTCCACCACAATTTTATGGTTTTTGCAAAGGCGAGTCCAGCAGCATCCTCAAATGAGTCCTCAAGGGCAGAACCCTTAACCACCAAATACACCTCCACACCCACCACCCAATTTACCTCCACCACCCAACCCACCTCCAATGAACCCCAACACAACCCATTTTTGAAGCGTAAGTTTGCGAAGTTCAAGGGGCGTAAAAAAGATGATCCAGATAGCCATGTCATGCAGTTTGAAACGTGGTGGTAAGTGAGCGGATTTTTATTACACCTTGAGAAGAGTGTCTTTACATCGATTTTGTAAAGAGAAAACACCAAATGACATTCCAAAAAAATTTAAGGAAGATTACACCAAAAAAATTGTTATACTCGATTGGATTCGATGCAAAGACCAACAACCAAGACACTTGCCAAGCTATTTTGCAAGGGTGTCTAGGCTGATATACATAGTGCTGTGAGTGGATTGGAGATTCTAGAACCAAACACATTCAATGAATTAATCAATTATTCTAAAAGAGTAGAAAGAAGATGTGGGTTGCTAACAAGACAATCCAAAAAGGACAAATGTGATTCAAACAGTGAAAAAGGATTGCTACGAATGGAAGAACGATAAAGGCAAAGGCAAAGCTAATGTGCAGCCTAAGAAGGAAGAGAAATCCATGGTCAATATAGAGGAAGTGAATGCCATAAACAACAATAGTGATGAGGGTGACATTCTTTATGCCTCTATGTTTGAGCATGCTTTTCTTGTGACTAGTGATTTTGGATTGTCACAGAATTGGATACTAGCCTCAGGAGCATCTTTCCATGTCACTCCACATAGGGAGTGGTTTACTACTAATGATGTAGGAAGGAAAGGAACCGTGAGACTTGGAAATGATTATCCATGTGACATTGTTGGAGTGGGAGATATCCACTTGTCTCTTCCTAATGGTTCTACATATGTACTCAAGAATGTTAGGCATGTTCCAAATCTGAAAAAGAGCTTGATTAGTATGGGATAGCTTGATGATGATGGCTATCATGTGTTTTTTGGCAACAATACATGGAAAATTAGTGAAGGGTCACTTGTGATTGCTAGAGGTTCCAAGCATGGAACATTATACTCAATGCATGTGTCAGGCATAAGAGATAATGTAATCAATGTGACCGAGCAGCCATCGTCTCTTTGTGGCATATTGGTTGGGACACATGAGCATGACAGGAATGAAGATACTTTCTGGTTTGCAGTATGTTCCCATGTTTAATTTTTCAGACTTTAGCATGTGTGAGCATTGCATGTATGGGAAGCAAACATAGTCTTCACATAAAAAATCTTTGGGCAAGAAGAGGCTTGAACCATTGGAGTTGGTTCACAGTGATCTGTGTGGACCTATGCCTACGGTCTCATTGGGTAGTGCTTCTTACTTTGCTACTTTCATTGATGATGCTACACAGAAAGTGTGGGTCTATCCTCTTTAGAAGAAGAGTGATGTCTTTGATGCAATTGAAAAGTTCTTAACATTTGCTGAAAATCAGCCAAGCAAGAAGCTCAAATGCTTGCGCACTGATGATGGAGGAGAGTATACCTCTCATGCATTTAAGAACTTTTGTGAGCTATGTGGCATCAAGAGTTGACTACTCCTGAGAATCCTTCTCAAAATGGGGTTGCTGAGAAGATGAATAGAACTATTCAAAAAAGGAATATAAGCATGCTTTCTAATGCTGGTCTACCTCATGGCTTTTGGGTTGAGTCTACCAAGACAATAGTACATCTTATCAATAGATCGCCTAGCAAGGCACTAGATGGGAAAGTGCCAAAAGAGGTTTGGTCAGGCAAGCCACCATCTTATGGGCATCTTCGCGTATTTGGTTGTGAAGCTTATGTTCATATCCCTAAGAAAAATGCAGCAAGCTTGATCCAAAGTCAAGGAAGTGCATTTCTCTTGGATATGGTGATTCAGGCGAGTTGGGATACTGATTGTGGGATCCAGAGGCCAGGAAGATAGTATGCAACCATGATATTATAATGAGGACAAGATGCACAAGAAGCCAAAGAAGACTGTTAAGATACGCAGAGTGGAGTTTCAAGAGGATGGACAACCACAATATGAGAGGCATGCACAGCCTGTTCCACATGATCCAGGGAATGGACAACCCATAGATCATGCATGAGGTGGGAGAGCCACATCTATGTGGACAACCTTAAGTTATGCAGGAAAATTAGTTGGGATAGCAAGATGCTCATGGTGAGCAAGTGTTGAGACATTCCACTAGAGTCTCCCAGTCTCCACAGAGATATGCCCCGTCTCTAGATTATGTCATGTTGATAGATTGTGCTGAGCCTTCATGCTTTAAGGATGCTATGTCTAGGGATGATAAGCATAAGTGGGAGAAGGCTATGCAGTCAAAGATGGATTCTTTGATGAAGAATGCTACTTGGGATTTGGTTTATTTGCCCAAAGGAAAGCATGCATTGCCATGCAAATGGGTTTACAAGCTGAAGATGTCTCCAGTAGATGCATTGCCTACATAAAAGGCAAGGTTGGTAGCCAAGGTTTTTAAGTAGAAGAAGGGTATTGACTTTGATGAGATCTTTTCCCCAATGGTAAAGATGACTACCCTTCGTACAGTGCTTGCATTGGTTGCCAAAGAGGACATGGAGCTTGTCCAAATGGATGTAAGAACAATTTTTCTACATGGAGATCTTCATGAGGACATCTATATGCAGCAGCCAGAGGGGTTTCTTGTGCAGGGCAAAGAACGGATGGTATGCAAGCTTCAGAAAAGTATTTATGGGCTGAAGTAGGCTCCTAGGGAGTGGTACCATAAGTTTGATGCATTTATGTGATCCCAAGGGTACACACGGAGTGAGATAGATCATTGCCTCTACATGATGAAGGCATCAAATGGCAGCCTTTTTATTTTGATTTTATATGTTGATGACATGCTTATTGCTGGGAAATCTACTTTGGATGTGGATGCCTTGAAGAAAAGGTTGCATGAGACCTTTGACATGAAGGATTTGGGTGATGCCAATCACATACTTGGCATGAGGATTGTTTGGGATAGGAACAAGAAGCTCCTTCATTTGTCATAGAAAGAGTACATTAGCAAGATACTTGAGCATTTCAATATGGAGAGGGGGAAGTCCATAGGTACCCCGTTGCCTCCATATGTGAAACTCATCCAAGCAGACAGCCCTAAGTTAGATGAGAAGCGGGCTGAAATGGCATAGATACCTTATGCATCCACAATAGGAAGCTTGATGTATGCCACGGTTGCTACATGTCTAGATATTGCTTTTGTAGTGGGAGCTGTTAGCAGGTATATGGCAAATCCTCGCAAGAAGCATTGGAAGGTAGTGAAAGGTATCATGAGATACTTGAATGGTACAAAGAACATGTGCATTTTCTTTGGGAGGAAGGACACATCTGTTGTTGGATATGCAGATGCTGATTTTGCAGGGAATGTAGACACCAGGAGGTCTACTATAGGATATGTTTTCTCATGCACTGGAGGTGCAATTTCATGGGTCTCTCATTTGCAACCATGTACAGCTTTGTCTACCACTAAGGTAGAGTATGTTGTAGCCACTGAGGCATGCAAGAAAGCTATATGGATTACTCGTCTAGTGGGAGACTATGGGGGTTAAAGGTCACTGTGCCTTTACCCCGGTTATGTACAATAGTCAAACACATATATAAATGAATGAAAAAGAAGATTATGGTGGTTTTGCACCCACCAAAACTTGTGTGGCTCTCTGTCTCTCTCTCTCCCTCTTCCGTTCTTCCTTCTGTTGAGAGCACTCTCAATTGGTATCAGAGCCCGAGTGATCTAGCTGAGTGTGCGTGAATGCTTGGAAGCTCAGTAGCTCTATGGGAGGAAGGAGAAGCTCTGTGGGAAGCTTTGTGGGTGACTTTACTTGCATTAGAGTGTGTAGAGACCTTGGAGGAACCTTTGGAAAAGTCACTTTGGCTTTGCAAAGTGGTTTTGAGAGCTTGATAAGTGTTTTCAAAGAAAAAGTCGTTTTTTGAGCTTTTCCCTGTTCCATTTGATGATAGAGACTCCATATTGACTTGTAGAGGCAACTATTGCTTGCTTTTGGTATCCACTTCACTTCAGGAGCTTGGAAACACCTTCATTCTCGAATCTGAGATCATTTCATTGGATTTCTGACTCACTGTGTCAATTCCTACGTTTTTCTGTCCAGGTGTTGGAACTCAAGTTTGAAGCAACCATTTGCAGATCTATCAATTCTGAGAGACTCAAGAGTCCTAAAACTTCTATGTTGCTCATCATTCACACTCTGGTGGAGTTTACAAATAGTTCTGTTTCCAAAAACGTTTTTGAGTCCATGTGTTGGACCTAGTGATTGAGACCACGATTTCCAAAACCGTCTGTCCCATTGCATTTCAGATGCCCAAAAACCCCTACCTGTTAGTTCTTGTGCAATTCGATGGAGTATTTTTAAAGTTATAGATCTCTGTGTATTCGATTTTATCTCTATTATGCATTTTTCATTATAAGGTTTTGAAACCTTAGATTTATGCCACATGGCAGTGGATAAGTATTGACTCCCATTTCTCACTCATCGGGGTTGGGATTTTGGAGTTCTGGCAGAAGAGAGATATTTGCAAATTTTCTTGCTGAGTCTGATTATGCAACGGCACCCATGTTTTGAGGCATCTCAGGTTCTATTTTTAGTAGCGGTCTTTTCTGTGGGACCATGATTTCTTGAGCATACCTTATGCAGATCACTCTAGTTGTAGTTTGAGCCATGTGCACTCATTCGTGGTGTGTATTGGGTTGTAGTGGATGATTTATAGGCCATTTGGATGCATTACGATCCTTATTGAATGCGTTGATAGGCCCAGATTGCCTTTTGGGATGCTATTTTTATGGACGCTTTGCACATGGATGCTATATTATGCTGAGGGATAGCTTTGACACATTGCAGGTGATGCACTGGTAGTGTTATGCTCTCTTGGATGAGATATTATTGATGCATATGTGCATGGATGGTGTTTATGCTTGAGGCATTTGGCACTTATTGGTATTTTGGATTGCCATTGCAGTTGGAATTTTCTTTTGGGCCAAATTTGCTCACATGGATGCATAGTACATGCACATGAGTCAGCTGCATCTTTGGTGCTTCGAGCTTTAAGTTTTGGTGATATTTCTGTCTATTGTGGCATACACATTTGGGTGCACCTGGTATTTGGTGTGATTCTCTCTTACATACACTAGAATTTGGGATTTTGCTTTATTTGCATCATGGCATCCTCTTCCATGTCTAAAAAGGAGTTTTTCAACATTAAAAAGTTTGATGGGACAAACTTTTCTTTGTGGAAAGAACAGATAAGGGATGTGCTTATTCAAAAGAAGCAGATTAAACCCTTGGCAGGGATTGAAGCTAAGCCTGCAAATATGTCTGAGGATGATTGGAATGAGTTGGATGCATTAGCAAAATCTACTATTAGACTTCATCTTGCAGAGTCAGTTTATTTCACAGTAGTTAATGAGCAGACTACGAAAGATTTATGGAAGAAACTGTGAGCCACTTATGAGAAGGAAACTGCCTCTATAAAGTTTACCTCATGAAGAGGTTGTTTGAGTTGCAGATGAAGGAAGGGGTCTCCATTTCTTCTCACTTGAATGAATTCAATATTATTTTCAGCCAGCTTCAAGCTCAGAAGATGAATTTTGATGCAGAGACTAAGGCAATATTTCTCTTATGTTCATTGCCATCCTCATGGGATACCTTCTGTACAGCTATCAGTAACTCTACACCTGGTGGAGTACTAAAATTTGATGATGTTGCGGGTAGCTTGTTGGCTGAGGAGATTAGACATAAGTCTGTGGATGGCAATAAGCAAGATGCAGCCTTAAATGTGCAAAGGGGTAGATCATAGTTCAGGGGGAAGTCCCAAGAAAGAGGGAAGTCTCGTAGCAAATCTAGGGCACAAAACATTGAGTGTTACCACTGTGGCAAGAAGGGCCATATGAAAAAGGATTGCTACAAGCTGAAAAGAGAGCAAAAGGATAAGAAAAAGAATGCAAATTGGGGTGCAAATCAAAAGGAAGAGAGTCCAAGGGAGGACAAAGGAAAAGTGAAGATCGAGAAGATCAATGCAGTCACACATGATAGTGACAATGACGTTCTCTTCATGTCTAGTTTATCTACAGAGTTGCTTACCACTTCAGATGATGCATATTCCTAGGATTGGATTTTGGATTCTAGTGCTTCATTCCATGCTTCATTCCATATTACTCCCCATAGGGAATGGTTCTCCACTTATGACAGTGGGAGTAGGTGACATCTTGGAAATGACTATGGATGTGACATAGTGGGAGTAGGTGACATAAAGTTTTCTTTTGCAAATGGGTCTGCATTTATTTTGAAACATGTGAGACATGTGCCTAAATTGACCAAGAGTCTTATTTCAGTGGGTCAACTAGATGATGCTAGTTTTCACACCACTTTTGGCTTTCAGAGTTGGAAAATTCAAAAGGGCTCTATGCTTTTGGCCAGAGGTGCCAAGTGTGGGACTTTGTATCCCTTACATGTATCAGGGGTGTTTGATCATGTTGTTGCAATAACCGAGCAACCAAGCACTTCTTTGTGGCATTGTAGGTTGGGGCACATGAGCCAGAATGGAATGAAACTCTTATGCCATTTGGTTATGTACCGCATTTGAGTTTCTCTGATTTTGAATTTTGTGAGCATTGTCTCTATGGGAAGCAGACTAAATCAGCCCATAAAAGAAGGGGAAAGAAAGAGTTTGAAAAGCTTGATTTGGTGCATTCAGACGTATGTGGTCCCATGCCTACATGGTCATTAGGCGGGGCTAAATACTATGTGATATTCATTAATGATGCAACTAGGAAAGTGTGGGCTTATGCTATAGCTCAGAAGAGTGATGTGTTCCAAGTATTTCAGAAATGGCTGGTCTTGGTTAAGAATCAATCAGGTAGAACACTTAAATGCCTACGGATTGATAATGGTGGAGAGTATCTCTCTCATGACTTTCAGCATTTCTATGATACATGTGGGATTAAAAGGGAGCTCACATCCCCTCGTACTCCAAAGCAAAATCCAGTTGCAGAAAAGATGAACCGTACCATTCAAGAAAGGCTGCAATGCATGCTTTCCAATGCAAGTCTTTCTAGTGGTTTTTGGGCTAAGGCAATGAAGACTGCAGTGCATGTGATCAATAGATCACCTAGTAAGAGTTTGGATGGTGGTATTCCTGAAGAGGCATGGAGTGGCAAGAAGCCCTCTTACTCTCATTTGAGTATATTTGGGTGTGAGGCATATGCACATGTGCCAAAAGAGCTTCGAAAGAAGCTAGATCCTAAGTCTAGGAAATGCATCTTTTTGGGTTATGGTGAAAGTGGAGAGATGGGCTATCGTCTCTGGGATCCAGAAGCAAAGAAGATCATACACGGCCATGATGTATTCTTCATGAGAAGAAGATGCATAAGGTGCCCATGAGGGATGTGGAAATGAGGAGAATCACTTTTCAGGATTTGAATCCACTTGCATATGTTGATAGACAGCAAGCTGTCCATGCACCAAATGTGCAACAAATGGTACCACCAAATACTCCCACAGGTATACAATCAAGGGTAGATGATGGATCATCTATCGGTGGAAATGATGAGCCAAATGTGGCTGATATGCAAGTGGGACAGCAAGCTGAAATGCCCTTGAGAAGATCATCTAGAGTGTCTAGACCGCCTGATAGGTTTGTTCCAGGGATAGACTATGTGATGCTTACTGATTGCGGGGAGCCTTCTTGCTACAGAGAGGCTATGATGCACGAGGATCAATGCAAGTGGGAGTATGCTATGCAATCAGAGATGAGTTCACTTATGAAGAATAAGACTTAGGACTTGGTTTCTTTGCAACATGGAAAGAAAGCATTGCCATGTAAATGGGTCTACAAGATGAAGGTCACAGGTGATGATGTGCCTAGGTACAAGGCCCATTTGGTCGCTAAAGGATTCAAGCAAGAGAAGGGTGTGGACTTTGATGAGATATTCTCTCTGGTTGTGAAGATGACCACACTTAGATGCATGCTTGGACTAGTGGCATCAGAGGATATGGAGCTTATGCAGATGGATGTCAAGAAAACTTTCTTGCATGGGGACTTGCATGAGGAAATTTACATGGTGCAGCTGGAAGGCTTTGAAGAAAAGGGCAAAGAGCATTTAGTTTGTAAGCTGAAGAAGAGTCTCTATGGTCTTAAGCAAGCGCCTAGAGAATGATATTAGAAGTTTGATGCTTTCATTCGGTCCCACAGTTTTAGAAAGAGTGAAATTGATCACTGCCTCTACACTAAAAGGGCTAAGGATAATAGCCTGATAATCCTGGCATTGTATGTGGATGATATGCTATTGGCTAGCAAGAATACATATGAGCTAGATGCATTAAAGGCCAAGTTGCATGAGGCCTTTGATATGAAGGATTTGGGACTTGCAAGTCATATTCTTGGTATGCGCATCACGCGTGATCGGAGTAGGAAACTCCTTTGGCTTTCACAGAGGGAGTATGTTACAAAAGTATTTGCAACATTTCAATATGGAGGGGGGGAAGGCAGTGAGTACTCCATTGCCTCCATATGTGAAACTGAGTCATACACATAGTCCCAAATCAAATGAGGAAAGGGCCATGATGGCCAAGGTTCCTTATGCATCAGCGGTTGGGAGTCTTATGTATGCTATGATAGCTACTAGATCAAACATTGCATTTGCAGTGGGAGTTGTTATCCGGTATATGGCTAATCCAAGAAAGAGGCCGTGGGAGGCAGTTAAGTGCATCATGAGGTACATGAAGGGTACCATGGAGATGTGCATCTGCTTTGGTAGAGGAGACATGCGTGTACTTGGGTACATAGATTCAGACTATGCAGGGCATGTGGATAATAGGAGATCCACTTCTGGTTATGTGTTCACCTTTGCAGGTGGTGCAGTGTCATGGATGTCTCGCGAACGGAAGTGTGTTGCTTTGTCTACCACAGAGGCTGAGTATGTTGCAGCCACAGAGGGTTGCAAGGAGGCTATATGGCTTGATCGGCTAGTGGGAGATCTAGGGATTCATACAGGTGTACTAACATTGCATAGTGATTCCATGAGTGCTATTCAGCTAGCACGGAATCCGGTCTTTCATGCAAAGACCAAACACATTGAGGTCATGTACCATTTCATCAAGGAGGTACTTGAGGACAAGTGCATAGAGCTTGTCAAGGTTCATACAGATGATAACCCTACAGATATGCTGACAAAGAGTCTACCTAGTCAGCGGTTTGAGTATTGTCGTGTATTGATGGGCATTGGATAGTATGCTCACTGATTGTTCTCCCTTAAAGGCACATTGTCCTTTAAGTGGGAGGTTGTGGGGGTTAAAGGTCACTGTGCCTTTACCCCGGTTATGTACAATACTCAAACACATATATAAATGAATGAAAAAGAAGATTAGGGTGGTTCTGCACCCACAAAAACTTGTGTGGCTCTCTGTCTCGCTCTCTCCCTCTTCCGTTCTTGCTTCCGTTGAGAGCACTCTCAGAGACGAGCATTGTAAGAAAGGTTCCAGTTTTGCATTGTGATAGTCAGAGTGCCATCCAGTTGGCACGGAATCCTGTCTTCCATGCGAAGACAAAGCATATTGATGTGAAGTATCACTTCATCAGAGAGGTGATTGAGGACAAGCACATCCAGCTTGTCAAGGCTCACACAGATGAGAACCCTACAGATCTTCTTACAAAGAGTCTTTCCTCAGAGCGGTTTGCACATTGTAGAGTGTTGATGGGTGCTGGATGACATTAGGATGCCCATCTTCTCCCTTAAAGGTGCATTGGCCTTTAAGTGGGAGGTTGTTGGGGTAAAGGCTAATGGCCCAGTATATACCCCTTTGTACCATACATACATAATAAGAGCTTACCTTGATCTGGGTGAGTTAGCACCCACCATTTTTTGGTGTTCTCCCTTTCTTTGTTGCTCTTTGATAAGACCTCCGCTCCATCATGTTCTTTGTTCAAAAGGTGAAAAATACTTCTGTTGAGAAATCCTCTTTAATATAGCTCATAATACTAGGAGAGATTTGTGGAATTACCTTCCAACTGACTTTCCACTAGATCTGGTATCCTTGTTGAGGATATCTGCTGAATTAGTTGCCATGCTTCATGGGTTTCGTCCTAAATCTTTTGAAGCTCCTTCAATATGCCCTTGCATACTTCCTCTTGGTCCTTCCATCTCATATGCTTATCTTTCTTGGGTGGTGCTTTTGCTGTTGAGACGGCCCTTCGATCTTGTGACTACTAGAATGCCAACCTTGTTTGTTTCCTTGCCTTGTACACCTTCTTCATTACAAGATGAGCTATAACAATGCTATAGCTCATACAGATCCATACTTGGGTGAGTATGACACACTGATGTAGCATATAATCTCCAATCCTCATTTTGCTCGATGCATGCACCACCCAAGTGCACAATTAGCCGATGCACATTTTCTTGATAGTAATTATAGTCTTTGTTGACCCCACTATTGTTCTAGCCCCAAGCATTTTGTTGCTGGTTCTAATTGCCTCTCTGGCTCCACTTGTTCCTTTGTTGGCTCCGATTGTGTCTTTGCTAAATTTGGGCCACATTTTGTGTTGCGGCTAGATTGATTGCCACCTGGTTTGCTCTTGTTGTTGGAGCACAAGATGCCTATTGCGTCATATTCATTCTTGCATTCAGATTATACCAACAAACTTATGTTGGATAATTCTTGTAGATTTCATAGCTAGCTTTAGTGCTTGACTTGACCATCCCCATGCTTTTTAAATTTTCTTCGAGGAGTTTCTCCATCTTACTAGGTTTCTTCTTAGACTCTTTCCATGATTTTTTGGATTCCTTCTTGGTTGACTTGTGCTTTAGTTGGCATCTCTTCTTTTTAGATTTGCTATTGTTTCTATTGCATTAGAGCTCATCATGTGAGGTTGCCTTTGTCATTTGAATCCCAATGATAACCAGGAGATGGGAGATACAGCCAGTGCAAATTTTGCTCTCTCTTCTTTTTAGATTTGCTATTGTTTCTATTGCATTAGAGCTCATCATGTGAGGTTCCCTTCGTCATTTGAATCCCAATGACAGCCAATAGATGGGAGATACAACTAATGCAAATCTTGCTATCTAGGCACATTCAGACTCTAGCACACTGTTGGATACCACGGGCAAGCTTAAAAAGTTTCTTTTGATGCTATCAAAAGCTACATTCCAAGGCACATAAAGTCATGGAGGTGGAAGAAAATGCAGTAAAGTCTGCTTTGTAATAACGGCTAAACGGGTAAGCCTATTGTCACAAGAGATATTTCCCTATTTGTGGACTTTAAGTTTTAGGCTTGGCTTTGTAAATTAGACTTGAAGGGTACAATATCCTAGATTGGTGGAAATGGCAAGTGAATCTTTAGGCCAATAATCAATTTTCATGTTTACAACAATCGAGGGAATACTTAGCACCAAGGGTCTTGTTGACAGAAGAAATAGTGTCTATACTGTGTTCAAATTACCTTTGTTACTCGATGCTTCAATTAAGTCCAAGTTCAAGTGCAATACACAAATGATGGTGGATGAATTTTGGATGCCATAGACTTCTTGGCTTTATTACATAATCAACAATTGTAAGAGTGAACCAAGACAAAAGTAGTTTTTATGGTTCGTGGAAAGAGTTTTGTTTTTTACAAAGTATGACTATATGTCAGAAGACAACTATTCTATGTTATATTCAGTTGAGAGGTGCCAAAAGTACAACTGGGCCAACATTGTACATTCTATAATTATGGGTGAGGTGCTAGAAAAAGAGAAGAGAGGTAGTGTCACCCAGTCCAAGCTTAGGCAAGTGTTGGCCACTTTGTATGAATATGCAAAGGTTGTTACTAGGCTTGAACATCCAGTAGGTGTACTCTTGGGCAACCCCATGATTCATTTAATATTCCACTTAACTTTTAGGAGAGGATCGATTTCATAAAGGTAGGTTACACACATGAAAAGTTAGATGCATCTTATAAGATTCCCAGGGTGGTGGATGACATTTTACCTTCACCACCATGCCCCAATATTGTTAGCTCAAGCACCAAGAAGCCCATGAAATTGAGGTTCAAAATGGTTGGCAACATGCAGGAGTCTATTGGTGTATTAGGGTTAGATATTAACAATCCCCCTCTAGACTTAGAGGCCCAATGCGCCTTGGTTATAGGTAGGAAAGAAAAACAAGGGACTTTAAGGTTTCCATTGTGTAGAAATCCACTGAGAACCCTGATGAGGTGATTCTTATACCTTCCTTGGATATTAAGGGTTTGGATGATATAGAGAGGATGCCAGAAGTTCTTGAAAATGTATAGCAATATATGCAAGGGGTAGCACACACAATCCCAACTATCCCAAAAACTACATTGTCTCAAGCTGATGCAGCTCAACTAAATTCTTCTTTTTCCTTATTGTCACAATTTCATATGCAATAGAAGGGAAAATTACACCACATGGGTGAGTTGGTGGATGAGTTGAACATGGGAGAAGTATGCATGAGGCTTTCAGGACTAGCCATGAGAAATTTAAAATTCGTATGCATAATAGGGTGACCAGGCTGCTGCAAGCAGATATCCAAACCCTTAAGGAAGAAAAAGTAAAATGGCTGCAAGAAAGGTAGGCTTTGGTCCAGGAGACAGAGAATGTGAAAAGGGAATCCCAGTTGAAAATTGAGTAGGCACTATCCTCTATAGAAACCCTATAAAAGCAGAATAAGAAAATTGTAGAGAAAACTCAATAGCAATAGAGGAGTTGCTTGCCACTAGAAGTATTATGGTATTGGATATACAGAGGTGGTTGAATGATGCCAAGGGTGCCCTATCTTAGCATTTAGATCAAATAATAGAAGAAAATGTAGAGCTTAGAGATCATAATATGCTACTCCAAGATAGAGTGCATGCCTTGGAAGTAGTGGAAACCTAGATCCAAACTATGGTGTATGATGATACCATAGAGGCATATGGTAAATTTGTTAGTGCTCGAGAATTCCAAGAGCTACATAGATAGTTGAATGCATATATGAAAGAAATGTGGAAACAAGTCAAGGGGAAAATAATGGAGACATCGATTCACCCCTTTGGTGATTACTTGTTGACGATTGAGGATTGATCCACCCCTTTGGTGATTACTTAATCCACCACTTTGGAAAATAATGGAGACATTGACCCACCCCTTTGGTGATTTCTTGAGGATTGAGAATCAGTCAAGGTGATTATGCTATAAGAAAAGCTTTAGGCTGCACAGAAAGAACTACATGAGGTAAAAATTGGTAAATTTGTTTTTTGTTCAACATTAATATCTGAGTTGGGTGAGTCACATTATACTGAGGATGAGCAAAAATACTCAAGGGCTTCACTTCCTATCATTTCCAATATAGTCTTAAATTTAATTTCAATTAATGATGCAAAGAACACACTTTCTTGTTTGTTCCCATTAATAGGTAATCTAGATCAAGATGCATTGCAAGATCAACAGGCTGCTACAGAAATTTATTGTAGATTTCAAACCAGTTACCTCCTTAGGAAGAAATAGAGGGAGATGTGCCTTTGCAAACATTTGCTGCAACACTTTTGAATGATGTGATTGACAAAGTCTACCAACTGGTTTGAAGAGAAAATAAATTTTGTTGTGGCATCTACTGTTACAGGTAATTAGACTACTAATTTAGGTGACATTTATCCCACAAATCTTGATTTGCAACCTCCAAAATTTTTTGATGACAAAATGCTTTTGGATACTTCTGGTCCTGTGGACCAATGAAAAATTCACCATGCTTCCTATCTACATCTATGTTCTTAAACACAAAGTTGTCACTTGTTTTCTTTTTAATTCATTTCTTGTTTCAAGAAATAATATAGTTAAATAAGTACTGGAAGCAGTAGTTTCTGATTGGGCTTTCTGATTGGGCAATAGTAAACAACTATGCATGGAAATGGTTTGAATCTTTGTATTGCACCAAGCTCTTCACTTTGTTCATGAACCGTATGGTCCTAGATTGAGGAGACGTCACCTCATGAAAGGGGTTTACTTGTGAACAATTGTTAACACTCAATGTTGGGTCCAGGTCATGATTTTTTTCAAAATTTCTATCCATCGGGAGTGCCAGTGATACATAGATAAAATCCACATCTATATTTAGTACTTAATCTAGATTTATACTTTAGTAGGTACTCAGATACAAACACCACTTGTCAAGTGCATCTCTTCACACCTCGATCTGTATTGCAATTGGATTTATGATTTGGTATTACGGTTGGGGAAGAGAGAGTTATAAGCAACTTGTTCATGTTTCTAAGAGATCAATATATTGAATGATGTTTGTATGTAAAACGTATAATCAATATAATACATGTTTCCATCTCTCCGTTCCTATTCTATTTAGTATAATGAATACGCACTATGCTTTTTTATACTATGTGTTGCTATTGTTTCCGGCATTAAGTCTTTGATGATCATGAGAGTTGTGAGATTCTCATCTTTAATTATTGCATACCTACCAATTTTGGGAGCCTGTATGAACCGGTAAACAAGAGTGGGTTTATTAAAATATTAAGAAGAAGCTACAATGGTGGCGAGGTTTACAAATCTGCTTTAGCACACAGAAAATTAGCCTTGAATTCATTTCTCTATCCAACTATAATCTACTTTATCTCCTATTGAGATCCATCTAAGGCAAGTCACATAAAGTTTAAAAAAGGAGTCTCAAAGTTAATCTCTCTTTCCATAACCTTCTTGTGGGGGGGAATAAAAACTACAAAAAGGTTTCTAAGGTAAGATTGATGATTTGGATTCTGCACTCTTCCCAAGAATGAGGGCGGTTTGGACCAAGTGAATATGGAGATGTAAATAGCAAGACTTATGGGAAAATGGCTAATTTCCTTTGATTGTAAAAATGCCATGAGGTCGATATTTTTTAGATCGATATTGAAGTATACTAGACCTAGAAGATGTAAAGTTATCCTGATCTATCAGCTTGGTTTGGACAAGGATCAAGGCTTGGGAGAACAATGTGGAGAGGTTGGTAGATGGAGATCCTTCTCTAGAAAATCTAGAACCTTCATAGCCATGGACTCAATTTGGGTTTCATTCATCTCGAATTGACACCCATCTCTCAAATGAAGATCTAAAACATGCTCTTAGGCTAAACATAAAGGGAATTCAAAATTGGAATAATCTATGGGATAGAGGGGCACAAAACTAGAAAGGGAATCTAAATTTGCACCAAGACTTCAAGCTAAACCATTTTGATCTACCTTTTATTAGAAATAGGCTGCAAGTATGGGATAGATATTCCCTCTAGTTAGGTGGTAGGCAGACATCTTGCTTTCATTAATTATACTGGAAAGGCACAAACTTACTTCTTCCTATACCTATATTTTTTCAACCTCTTAACCTCTCAAGGTCCTTAAATAGGAGATGGTAGAGACATGCTAGTTAGGCCACGTGGAAGAAAATATTTAGTAAAGTTTGGGTTCTTGACATCCGAGAAAAGCAATCTTGTTTGTTGTTGCTCATTATCCACAAGGTAGTATGGACAGGTTCGAGAGTTTCAGCCATAGGAAAGGATTTGATTTCTTTCAGTGTTGTTATAGAGAATCCAAGGATATTTCTCATCGTTCTTGAATTTCACATGGTCTAAAGTTATGTGGGATAGTGCCCAAATGGTTTGTGGTTGTTTTCCAACGAACTATGCCTATGTTATTGTTTGTTGACTCTCCCCTGGGATTCCAAGGAAAATGGCAAGTCCTTAGAGATCAATTGTTGTGAATTAGATGGATCCATAGAACTTATTTACTATTTAAAGCCAAACTTATTAATGATGTTAAACTCATTGCTCATTGGTTGATGCACATAGGCATGCAAATATTACATTGATGAAGTGGATGCACTCATTAACAAGATCACTAATAATCTTAAGAAGATATTTATTCTTACAAGCATCTTGATGTTACCAAGAAAGTTTGGAACCTAGTGTTGGACATCCATGAATTTGTGCCCTCGCCTCATGATGAGGAAAGAAATGAAGCTATTTTAGTTTGTTTTTTTTCAAAAGTGTTCTAGTTATCTTCTAGTTACTCTCTATCTCTAGATTTACTGGTCTATCCAGTTTTTGAATGCTCCTTTTAAAGGAGATGTATATATGATGATTTCTTTTTAAATATCAATATAATTGCCCTCTTTTTCTTTCCAAAAAAAAAAGTGTTGTAAAACCATAGGGTCCATGACTTTCCTTTCGATTAACCACCCTTCATCAGGTCCACACCACCTTAATGGGAGCTTGATCTTGGGCTTCTTCCCTTCATCGGGGTGCTCAAGCTTGGGATTCTTCTTCCCTTCATGAGGGGGCTGCATCTTTCCATCATCAAGATAAGCCTTCTTTTTGTGGCCAATTCATGTGCAGCTCTACAACTCTCCAGGGAGATAGTTGTAACAAGCAAGCATAGTTGGTCTCTCCATGACTTGAGAATTGGCATATTACAAGCTCTACATATAGAAGTTGCATGAAAAAATCTTAAAGCAAAACACATGCATTGGTTTACCATAAGCCTCTTGCAAGGCAATCACTCTAGTTTGGGTTCCCAAAATGATGGAAGACTATTTCTTCAAATTTTTAGTAGAAATAGGAAGCTCTTGCATGATCTTATTGTAATTCAATAGCAGGGAATTTTGCTTATCTTGCACAATTTTATTATAGTTCAATAGTCGAGCATTGTGCTTACCTTGCCAATATTGCACCTTCTCTTCCCAATATTGCGCATTCTCATTCACACTGTGTGCTCTACCTTGGTTGCTCTCTAATTGATTTACATCCTTCATGGTTTTCAAGCTCTCTTGTAGCTCTTGCATCAGTGCCCTGATTTGTTTATTGTCTCTTCTTACCTAGTCTATAGGATCATATTTCTCAATGTTCAATACATGCAGCATTTTGCAAGGCCATTGGTAAAGAACTTCTTTTTTTGTTCTTTGAGCATCAAGTTGTTCTTTCATTTTTGCTAGATCAGCCTCTTCATTATTCTCATCCGTTCTAATGTCTTCGATGTGAGTACTTGACCTACCTCTTTGCTTCTTTCTTCTCTACCTTTCCTTCTCATGCATTTTTAGCTTCTCTTGCTTGGGCCTCAACAGCCTCAAGCTACTCTCATGCATGCATGGTCTTTGCTTATTCCCTTGTGCCTACTCTACCTTAGCCTCTACAGCCTCCCTAAGGATCATTTCATGTAGCATCGTCAATGTTGCATGGGTGGCTTTCTTTATAGCTTTTGCATCTCTATGTTGTATCAACAAAAAATTGAATTGAATTGATAAATGTCAGTTTGGATATGCCCCTCCATTACATTCTTCAAGCTATTTAGCATGATTCTTGAGATCTCCCTTGAGACATAAACCAAACAGCCCTCTCAGTTGCTCCATTGTTGCTAGAACCTACCAAACCTTTATGCTTCCTCTCATATCAGGAAAGAAATTCCTTGTCTCCTTCAAAATCGTCAAAAAATTTGGTGGCAAGCTTGAAGAATTGGCCCCACCTTATCTACTAATCTGAGCTTCATGTAATAAATCTAAAAGGTCGAAACTCAGTGTGTCCAGAGTGATCCATTGGGGAGGGGCTGGATGGCTAGTTTTGGAACTCAAGGTGTCCACGGGGATCCATTAGGGAGGGGATGGATGGCAAGTATTGGAAGTTAGTATGCCAAGAGGGATCCATTAGAGATGGGTTGGATGGCGAGTTTTGGAACTTGGTGTATCTAAAGGGATCCATTGCATGAGGAGATAGAAGTTGCAAGAAGTTCAAGATGGTTGACTGACCTTGCAAATTCATTCTATTTCTTGGAATTTCATTGCAAAACTACCTTGGAAATTCATTCTCTCTCTTGGGATTTTTGTTTTGGAGTGTTTAGTAGAACATAGTTTGTTGGCTATTTCGAGAGTGAACAGGATTGTTTAGTAGAACAAATTTTACAGATTGTCTATTCTATTAAGTAAGCACAATTAGAAAGCATGAAAAACCAAGGAAAATTTAATGACTTCCATCAAACCATAGCTTAATATACCTCCTCTCCATAGAGTTTTCTTATCACTTTTTGTGGCTGTCATCAAAGGCTTCATCAATAAGAGTCAACGATTACTTCACTAAACAGTGAAAATTCTACTAAGATTAAAAAATATTTTGACTTTATTTATACTCTTACAAATTAAATTTAGAATTTAAGACTCTAAGTGATATGATTTATTACTTATAACCTTTCAAATGTGCTCAAATGGCCTTTTTCATTTGATTTGAGTGGCTAAATGACTATATTTGGACATTGGATGTGAAAGTTATGAATTTTGAAAATTCTCATTGGACATCATTTTCTTTAAAAAAGTTGTCATTGGGAGCGAAACTATCTTGGAAGGTTTCCTACAAATGGCTTTCTTTGAAGAAACCTCCCATGAAGAGGGGTGATGAGAGTGTTTCTTTAAACTCCATGGGACCAAATGAGTTTCTTTGGAGAAACCCCCCCTGAAGAGGGGTTATGAGAGGTTTTCTTTAAGTATACTCCGTCAAATAGGAGTTATGAGGGGATTTTCTATGAGAAATCCACTCTACATGTGGGTTTTTTCAAAATCATTTCCATCCCAGTATCCACCATGCCTAACATTATTGTCATTGTTAGATGAATCTCTCCATCTTTGTGCCAAGATATAGCTATGGACACAATAGAAATTCTCATTGGAAGTGGAAATGTGCCTTTTTTATAATTAATTATGAATATATAGTTTCTCTGAAAAACACAGTTTTAGTAACATACCCTAATATGCCTTTTTTTGAAGTAGAAATGTGACATTTTTGTCCTTTGCTCGAACACTCAAAGGTTTTTGCTTAGAAAAGGGCCACCCCCAGTCGTAGCACAGCCCCAAAAGTGGTTGTCCAATTGGCTATACATGATCAAATGCATCGACCGTTTTGGAAAACTTCTCATTCTTGTGCATGTGAGGTACTTATTAAAGTGTATCCCATGATGACATAGAAGCCATTTCTCATTGAGATAACGTTGAGACTTAAAGCGTCATAATGAAGATTCAGTATATTATTGCAATATAGTACCTAACCTTATAATAATAAGCTTATAAATTATTAAAGGGTATTGTATATATTCTACATATCAATGTGCAAAAGGTACCTTAAAATTTCCCTAAAAGCATGGTTATATCTTATCTAAAATTGGCAAAAAATTAAGTATGGAACATGTTTTCAAATGTGAGAAGGAATAAGAAAAAGATGTAGTTACGTCAACTTCCCATACTACTTTGAAAGAGATTCCCAAAGCATCCAAGGTTTGCGCCCTACCATAGGTAGCATCAAATTAGACATTACGATACATCTAGGACATGACCATAAATATGCCTTGCTTAAACTATGAAAAGATCACTATAAAAGCTTTTTAAAAAAGAGGTATGCCTTGACAAAACTGTGGTCTTCAAATCATAATCGTGGTATCATGGTTGGGATGGTGGGATATCAACTACGAATAAGACGTCATATGTGAGTATCATGGGGAGTCACGAATCCGATGTTTCTCTAGGCTTCCTTGGTAATAAAAGGGATCTCAATAATGTGTGCCATGTGCAACACTTTTCTATGAAACCTTTTTAATCAATAAAGCTCCTTCATTTCACCTTTCTCATTTTCCTATTGAGAAAGTTCATACAAATGGGAAATATCAAAATTCTTTATGACATGTGATTTGAGATCCTTAGTTTTACCAAATATTTATATCTTTGAGTTTCTATAGTTTCTTATATATTCTCTTGTGAACATGAAATTGAAGTAAACATATATTATTTAAGTGTAACTATATAAACTATAAGAGTATGACCTCCATTTTTTTCAATTTCCTTTGTACAATTGATAAGACATGGGAGTTGTCGTTCATATGAGTCTTTCATAGGAGATGACTTTTCTACAAAGTTTATTTATCGAAACAACAAACATCTTATCTTATTTGTTGCTAAATAGGAGCAATTATATTTGATAGTACTATTTTCATTTTTTTTAAAATCACTTAAAAAAGTAATAAAACAGACACTATAGTCTATATATTTGAAGTAGAAAAACATTCCAAAAAGCACATAGGGGAATAAAAAGAGGAACACGTAAAACAAGATACACCATTCTCATGAGAGACGCCACTCAAGATATTCCAAGTACTATAAGCTCATAATTTCTCTCCTTTGTTGACAACATTAACAATTGAAAGAGACTCTGCACCTAGAAATCGTATCTTGTAGGTGTCAGAAATAAACAATTGCTTATTCATTCCAAAAACATAAACAAAAGGTTTAAGCATGTGGTGATATGTAAAGTTGTTGCTTGATGTTGTTAATCAAGCGATTCCGATCAAAGGTAGCGCACATGGCATCAAGAACACGGTATGTAGGTCATCACTTGCTATGCTACATAGCCAAGGTAAAGACGAATGTTTGTTGATCCAATGGTAATTGGATAGTATCCCCACTAGAGAATTGTGTCCACTGCTTCGTGAATTTAATTATTTTAATTAGCCATAGACACCCACACAAACACTCTATACAAAACCCACTTTTACACGAGTGTGACTTAGCAACCTCTCCTTGAAGTGGTCCAACAAAAATGAAGGAATCTCACTAGTATTGGGGGCGATATGAATTGTTGAGTTTTTTTTGTTCTAATGGTGTTTATGTGCCCTTGTTTAGGTGTATTGGTGGGTTACCACCCTTAGCATAGAGCACATTTGATGTGTATCCTTGTTGGTGTATTGGTGGGTCACAATCCTTAACTTATTAGCACATCTCTTAATGCAGGGACCAAGCTCGTGGAACACACATTTGATGTGATCTATGGTCCACCATGATAGAACCACATTTGATCCTTGAGTCCTAGGATTGAGATCACAAAAAAAAAAAGAAAATTACAAAGGCAAGATCCTTGCAAATGTTATATCATCTTTATGGGTAGTATAGATTGATTCGTGTGTGAATGAAGACTAGGTGTGTGCTATCCATGTGATCTCAGGAAGCGAGGTATATTTTGAGGGATGCTACACACCGAATGCCCAAAGCTGCGTAGGGATGAGGTGGACACCAACCGCCAGAAATTGATTGGATTATTAAAAAGCAGGTGGACAAAAGCTTTGGGCAGCCAAACTCCCCTGTGCATCCCCCAACCAAGCTATGAACTATAGACCCCATGGATGAAGACAAAAGTTCAACCAATATGCTAAAGCCTGCTTACTGTGACGAACATGGGACCCAAGACACCGCTCTATGCGTGAGCGATATTGCCACTCAAGAATGCTTCTTGAGCATTTGTTGGAGGTGGGGAAAAAGGGTTCCCACGCAGTGCTCGTTGTCGATTTTTAACGACAAATTTGGCATCCCTGATGGAAATCCTGCAAAAAGCCCAACACAACGGCAAAGTTTAAAATTTGAAATGTTCGGTTGGAGCTAGGCGGTGCGGTGCTTGATCTTAGCATGGCAGCTTTAGGAAAACTTGGCATAAATTGGCTATCCCGCTCACGTGGGAATGAACTCTAAGAGCATGTTCCTGTGAGACAATGGAAAAAAAAGGAGGAACTTCCCTGAATTCTCTCTCATGGTAGCCGTGAAAATAGATTAGAAATCTATTTTTGGCATGTCAATTGTTTGTCTTTGAAAGATAAAAATCAAGTATTAAATTATATTGTTCTTGTTCACTTTTTTTGGCATGTCCCATGAAACACTCTCTCTCTCTCTCTCTCTCTCTCTTTTTTTCTTATGAAACTCTCTCTCTCTCTCTCTCTCTCTTTTCTTCTTCTTCTTATTCCCTTGAAATCCTTTCATTTTTTTCTCCCCCCTTTGAGTGTCTCTCTCTCATCTTCTTCTTCTTCTTTCTCTCTCTCTCTAAGCTTGCAATTCACCCTCTTTCCTGTGCACCATCCAGGCCACATGAATCTCGAGAGAAATAGGCAGTCCAATTGGCCAACCTGGGAGGAGTGGGTCACATGCAATACAATTGTTGATTTTTTGAACTTTGCAGTTACAAAGTCGTTGAGTGCCTATGGCGTTCACCTTTCTTCATCTTTTTCCCCTTCCTTCCCCACTCGCATCTCCTCACCTCCCCCTCTCTCAAACATCACACAACTAAATTCCAATTTCGTACCTGAGCTTCAATCCATCATTTCATGCTTCTTGGGCTCTTCTTTTCCTTCCGGATCCTCACCGGCGCTTTATCCTCTGCCGCATGCGCTTCTGCAATCCCCGGAAGAGATTTCGCGCTAATTGGGTCATCATCGACCCCCCCGTACCGCGGAAAGGGGGCTTGATGATTTTGACGCTGATTGGCTGTGGTATGGTCGCATGAAAGATCGATGAGAGGATGGGAAATGGATCGTGCTCTTCTTCTTGGAAGATGGAAGATTTTTCAGAAAACGAGTCGTCGATGGATGCTCCTGGTCATGGCTGTGGGGTTGTTTCTCTGCTGGGACGCTACTACTTCTCAAGGTCAGTATAGAGTCCAATTACTCACTGTAAAGAGTAAAACGGTCAAGAGAGCGGTTATTGCTCGATCATTATACATATCAAGATTCCTTGGCCAACGCGTCCTGCGTTTATTATTGTTTGCATGTGGTGGTTATCGCCGTTTTAAAAGACAAAACTTCTTCAATCTGTTGTTACACTGCTGCCACTAATTTTGCATTGTGCTTCTCAAATTTTGCGTAACCAGGATGTTCGAAGGGGAGTAGCTGTGGTGGATTGTTTTCGAACCAGTTTCCGAAAGCCATTTTAGGAGATGGGCAAGAGGCAAAAGCACACAAAAGTCGTGTGCTCATTTTCGGTCATGAAGACAGCCTTGGAACCAGATCCGGAGAAGTGGTTGTGCAGACAGCGGTTAGTTTCAATGATAGCGTTTTATTGATTTTGAATCCACTCGTCCCAGATATTAAGGATGCAATACAAAGAGTTCCTATTGGGCGGCTACTGTGTATATTTTCAGGAAGTGTACAAACAAATGCACTTTCAGCAGAAAACGGTTTCATTCGTTGTGAACAACCCCCATCCCTATCTCGTAAAGCCCTAAAAGGTTCCCCTGTTACTTTCCAATTTGATGGGGAGGCGCTAATCTCAGATGCCATATACGGGAGTATTGGTTGGAAGAAAGTCGTCTATGGTTTGGTGCTTCTTGAGGATGTGGGTGATGCCCTGCTTTTTGTCAAAGGCCTTATACATAATAAGAAGGGTTCACTTCCGGAGGGTTTAAAATGCCAGTATGGGGATGAGGTAATGACGGAAGTGGTTGCTTTTTGTCAAGAAAATGTCAGATGCAAGCTCCCACCATCCCATATCCGTTCTGAACTCTTGGGGAAACTTGTGACCGTCATTTTGAACAATAAGGTTTTCCCATCTGTTGTTAGATTTTACCCACATAAATTTTCGGCCATTATCAAATCTCTGGGTCCTGCTGAAACACGTGTAGCAAGAAAGAGCTTCTTGCATTGGAAGTTGCTCGAGGTTCAAAAGCCACTCCAGTTGTGTGTATGCACGATGGTGTGGAATGGAGCCAAGTTCTTGCGGGAATGGGTTATTTATCATAGCCATTTGGGAGTGCAGAAATTTTTTTTGTACGACAACAATAGTGACGATGATATCTTGTCTGTCATTAGGACCTTAGCATCTTACAATGTCAGCAGGCATTTTTGGCCTTGGCTGAAAACTCAGGAAGCAGGTTTTTCACATTGTGCTATTAGAGCCTCAAGTGAGTGTGCATGGGTGGCTTTTATTGATTTAGATGAGTTCATTTTTCCAAAAAAGTTTGTGAAGAGAAATATCACCTTGGAGCCTCCACTACAGGCGATGATCAGACAGTATGACACAGATGATCTGGGCAGGCTTGGGCAGCTTAAGATTGCCAACTTTAATTTTGGTCCATCAGGACTAAGAATGCTTCCAAAGAGTGGGCAAATCGTGAACTACATATGCCGAATGAGCGCACCTAAAAGGGTCAAGTCCATTGTGAGAACTGTTGCCATAAGTATGAGCTATTGCAGTAGGGTACATTATTTTGAGCTGAAGAAGGGATTCAAGTCCGTTCAGTTATTTCAAAAGGATGCGATCATTCACCACTACAAGTACCAAGTCTGGGAGGATTTTAGGATGAAGTTTGTGCGTCGAGCTGCAACTTTTGTCACGGATTGGCAGCAGCAGAAGGATTTGGATAGCTTTGATAGAACTCCAGGATTGGGTACTGAAGCCATTGAGCCTACAGATTGGGCTAATAAATTTTGTGAGATAGAGGATACAGCACTGAGGGACTTTGTTTTGAATGTACCTCAACTGCAATCTACAGGTCATATGCTCTGGGAATAATTTATAGAAGCCTCTGTAAGATTATTTTCTATGTAAATTTTTAAAATTTTAAAACCAAGCATATACTTCACACTTTCTTGACATTTTTTCCTGTCAGACAAAGCTTCAGATCACATCTATTTGAAAAAGAATGCACGTGCACGCATATGCATACATGCACATGCCTGCAAACAAATATGCACAACCACGGCATGCATCCACACACACACACAGAGATGATGAAGATGGTTCATAAGAGGCCAAAGATAACCTATAGCATTTAAAAGGTGTCGAAATCGTGTAATATGGAAGCAGAAACTAATGATTGCTGTTATTAGTGTGGGCAGTGCTTTGAGATAGCTCAAAAGCTTGTTTTCTAGCTTCCATGACCAGGGCAATGTACGTCGTGCCTGTAGCATCCATACAGCCCCACTGTGAGAGGAAGTGGGCAATAGTGTCACATACGTCTAAAATGTGGAGAATTCTGCCTCGTAATGGGGAGAATGTGCATTTTAGAAGGGCATGTTACTCAAGTCTCCACCACGGTCCACACCTTCATTGTAGAGAAAACAGAGGGTTTCTCCCATGGTATCCAATACTGTCCCTCCACATACCAAAACCTGGTCTCACATTTCAAGTGGTGTCATCCTATCTGGATGGATGCCACTGTTCCCTGCATCTGTTTGGTTACCAGCTCAAGCTTTGTTTTAAAGTCCTTGCTGGGCAAAGGACTTCGTCATAAAACTCTCTGTTTTGCAGTGATAGTAGCCCCTATGGAATATAGCCAACGCTCCTGCTCTGCCTCGCTGCTTACTCTCTCAATACGTGCTTCCCTCCTAGCACCCTGACCTGTTCGCCACTCCCACCAGTCTCCTGCAGGACTGCTCTGCCAGGCCATCTTGCAAGGCATGATCCAGCCCGCTTGGGTGTCGCTCGCTCTGTGGGCATTGATTCCCCCACCAGGGTTTGCCCCACCAGCCTTGTGCTAGTCACCACGGGGGTGACCGAGGGCTATGAAGACCCTAGAGATTTGCCCTTTGTGGCATGTAACTAATTTTTAGGTAGTTATTTTGACACTTGGCATGTTGCCAAAAGAAATGAGCTGAGAGCTCTTTTGTAAGATGATTTTTCACGTATGTTTTCAACTCAGCAGCCCGTGAGCTGAATTGTAATCTGTACTCAGAATTTTATGCATGAATAAAGACCTTGGGGGAAGTCCAGCCCGACGATTGTCTTGGGCCCGTGTGTGTGTGTGTGTGTGCACGCGCGCGTGCGCATGCGTGCGTGAGAGAGAGAGGAGAGTGTGATTTCTTAGCAATAGTCTGCTCAGCCAGCAAGAGAGAGAGAATTCGGTGAAATTGCATGAAGTCTCTTCACCGACTACATCTTGGCATCGTTCCGCATACAAAGTAGCACCTAAAAAGAACAAGGAAATCTTTTGTTGCTATTTTTTTGCCTTGACATGTAGTCTAGCTTTTAGACTAGCACATCTTTAGAGGAGATCGAGAAAGCCAAGTAAGCCCTTGCTCGATATATCCCGATTAGTTCCTACCGGCATCAGTCCCATTAGATCTTATCATCGGTGTCACACTCATTCATCTGACACCTTTGCACCTTCGTAGCAATGGGCAGTATGTCATTGACTCAATCGTAGTGATCTCTTTTGGCTATAGAACTGTTGCATTCTTCACATGCAATGCTTTGTTTTGGCATAGTTCCTACACATTGTAGGCTATTTTTGGCACATTATTGCCATTACCTTATTACAGGTTTGATCTTTTACGTCTAGTTCTATCATTGCGAAATCACAGACTCACATGATGACATCATCTTGGATTAAAACAACAAATTGGATGATATAATAATGCTAATTAGTAGTAGGTTGTGACTGTTTTAATTGAAGAAATTGTGAAATAGAGTCAGCGACGAGACCCGAACCTCCCGCAACAAGCTGTATAACACTCCCAACACCCGATCAACGTCAAGAACTTGCAATACAACAAAATGAAAGGTTTGAGAAAGCATAGTTAGCATTAAATCTCATCAACTTGAATGTTAAAGATGCAATCATCAAAGACAAAAGTCCATTGTGGATGCATGGAAAGTATGTGAGAGTTGGTTACTTGACCAGCACAAGAACGTCACTGTTATGAAAATTGAAAATCTTAAATCTTATCAAGCCATGTCGCACGTTAGATGAACAAAGAGCCCTATAAAAATAATTCCTGCTCTCATCGCTTCATCTTTTCTCCTGATCGATTCCTCCATCTCTCCCCAATCTCTTCGATCCTTTTCTTGCCGTCGATGTCTCAAGTTTGCTTTGTATCGTCTCATTGTTGATTGCCAACATTGTACTGAGCTGTTGTAGGATGGACGGAGATGTAAACTTCTGTGGTTGTAGAGTTCCGTGTTGCTTCTGTTCTCTATCTCGCCATCGTTCCTTTTCTCAAGAGAACAAACAACCTCTAGATCACAGCTCAGGAGTCAGTAGTAGTCCCCTCTCACGTAGGTTTTTCCACGAATCCTGGCTGCGCCGTTAGCAAATCAATCATTGAACTTGTCGAGAAGGTCCACCACGATCTCATACACCATTTGGAAATTGAATGTGGAGCTCAGTTCACGGTTCAATTCACCTTTTAAGGATTGCAAGATTGAAGGACACCGACGGAAAACTGGCGGAAGTTCGTGTTTTCAAGCAAAACCTTTGTGGATTGTATCGGATCGAAATCCAAATTACTTGACTTGGTTAGATGAGCAACACTGTTTTTACTATTCCCTACCGCCAGCTTGCTTGTCTCGTCTTGTTTTCAATGCACAAGGACTTTCCTCGATGCGCAATAGATCCCCTTTCGCAGGGTGATTCTTGTGCTTGCAATGTTTTGCACTGCAAGCTGACTCTTTACTTGAACAGACAAAATGTAGCCGCAGCTAGCTTATGATCCTTGAATAGAGATGAATTGCGAACAACGAAGGGATTAGCGCGCCAACTCTTAGGTACCCATTGTGGCTTCTTCTTCCTTTTCTTTTAAACGTAACGCCGTCGTTTGTTTAAATGCCTGATTCTACTCTTTACCTTCTTGACTCCAATCTAGCTTTCACGATCTTCTCTTCTCCTCTGTTTGAATCTGCATATCGCAAAGGCTGAGATTTACTTGACCCCCAATCTAGCTTTCATGATCTTCTCTTCTCCTCTGTTTGAATTTGCATATAGCAAAGGCTGAGGACCTTTCTACACATGCAAGAGATGTACTTGCTCGAAGGCTAGCTCGAACAAGTAGCGTGATGATAACACGTGCAATGCTGTTGTAAGGACATGTAGCTATGCAAGCATCAGGACGGAAAGTGTTCCCACGAGGCTGCAGTAGCATGTGATGCATAATGTGAGCCTTGGCCCCATAATGTGAGGGTGGAGAGAGCAATTCTTTTGCTCTCCACCTTGGCCCAACAATGCCAAGTTTTGGCATCGAGAATTTTGATGCTCCCCATGGGTACACACCAAGCATGAGCAAGCTTTGGCATATGTTGGCATTTTTGCAAATGCATGATTAGGCTCTTAGCATTCCTTCTCATCTTGTAACGCGGCAATTCAAAATTCAAAATTTTTAGTATTAATGATCCCTCGTTTTTATTGTCCTTCCTGTGTCTCTCTCCATTCATCGCCTCCTTTGTTTTACATTTTGGGTAGGCCTTACGAATGACAAAGTCATTCATTTCTTTCACTTGTTTTTTTTTGCGCACAAGAAAGTTTTTTTTTTGTGCACAAGAAAGTAAATTTTATTAACTAACAAGATTCAAAGGGCCTACCCACAATATTGTTTTGGTAGATGTAGTTTGTCCCATGGTTGAAGTTGCATAAGGAAGTCCCTTGTGACCTAGATATGGTCAAAAATTGAGCCGTTGATTGTTGTTGGGTTGTGGATTAGTTGCTCCAGCTTGCATGAACTACATGAGCCTAGTTTGTGTTTGTGAAAACATATGTTGAAGTCACCCACAATAAAAGGAGGAGTTGGAGCTGTTATTTGATGAAATGCTATGTCAAGGCTTGTAGTAGTGTTGTTGTGGAAGTTCAAGGGGTCTTGTAGACGTTGACAATGGCCACTGGTTCGATGTTTGAAGATGAAAGGATAGTTAGCAGACACTCCACACCGTCTTTGTAAAGGAATAGCTCATTTACGAGTGTTATTTTGCTCTTGTAGTAGGTCGCTATTCCAAAGCCTTCAAAACTGCAGGAATGACTAAAGTCGGGGATAGTCGTGTCATGAATTGGTGATATGTGAAGCTCCTCGAGGCAAAGAAAGGTGGCATGGAGCATACTTTGGCTATCATTGATGCCATTTTTAGGTGCACAGAATGACATTGTGTTGAGTGATTGCAATGATAGTGTGTTTGGAGATGCTTCGTGGAAATCTATTTGTATGGTATCCCATGCTTGTGTGGTTGAGAGCCGTTCAATTTTGGTTAGCATCACCGAGCTGACCTTGATGTGTGTGTTCTCCAAAGGGCAAAGCAAGTAGAGTAATGATGGGTCATGTATTCTTGAAAGGGTTGTGTAAACGAGACCCTGTGCCTTCACGTGTGTTGGATCAAAGGCGATTTGGGGGGGGGGGGTCCATGGATAGACCCTATGCATGATGGATTGTTCTTGTGGGTACCGGTTGGATTGGGAACTTGCCATGTGTTGGATCAAATGCAATTTGGGGGGGGGGGAGTCCATGGATAGACCCTATGCATGATGGATTGGTCCTATGATTGCTGGTTGGATTGGTCATGTACACGGATTGGTATCTGACGTGTACTATGGTACACAAGACTAGCTCAGGTAGCCTGGGGAGGCTTAGGGCTAGGCAGGCTTGATTCTCAGGTTAAGTGGTAAGGGTACGAACGAGATAGAGGTCTTTGCTATTTTTGGCATATTGGGCCAGAGCCTATAAAAGGAGGCCAGAGGTTCAGTTCTCAAAGAGCCGATGGGAGCAAGTCTCGTTCCCAGGTGCTAGGTCTAATCCTAGATTGAGTCGAGGATGCACACCTGCATCTTAGCATAGTCGAAGGCCCAACAGCAACAGTAGATCCCAGGCCTATTGGTGCCACCTAATGGTATGGGACACCAGGCTAGTTAGGATCTAGTTGGGAGTTCGTGCTAGTAGCTCAGCTCATGGGGACATCTCCTGATTCGAGATCGCATCCCGTAGATGTCATGGTTGGGTGGTAAGCAGCTTGCTCAGATTCCTCACGTTTGGTGTGTTGCTTGCAGATCATAGGTTTCAGGAGTGTTGGAGTCGTGTCACTTAGTATGAGAGCCAACTCTTGAGGTAGGAAGCTCTCGTACGAGTAAATTTGGATGTGATTTTCTCCAGGTATGCCTCAAATTCGAAATTCATGGTCATGCCCTGCAAGTGCTTGTTGGTTCATCGTTTAAGGGTTTTGGTTGCTTGGATTGGGAAAGAAGGAAGGAGAGAGAGAGAGAGAGAGAGAGAGAGAGAAGGGTGAATTCGTTGCTAGAGGAGAAGGACTATGAGAGAGAGAGAGAGAGAGAGAGAGAGAGAGAGAGGTGTAGTTAGGAGGGAGCAGTGAGGTCCGGGTGGAGAGGTGCAAAAGGAACGGTTAGGCAAGCATAGAGCTGGGTAGACCCAAGAGATAGCATGTATGGCTGGCTACATAGGGAACATGATGGCATGCAGAAGGGGAGCATGGAGAGGTGTGCAAGAGGCAAGAGGCAGATCACGATCTGGGCTGAGAGCTATTTGGGGGGGCCTGGAGGCTAGAAAGCACCATCCCCTCCAAAATTGGAGGGTGGGCTTTCTAAAAGCTTGCTTACCCACCTTATAGCTTAGACAGTTCACCTCTTACCCCAAGCCCGTGGAATGCACATGCATGAAGCCTCTCCACACCATCTTGTTCGAGAGCCTATCACGTGGTACAACCTGCTCTGTAGACGATCGTACGGCATAGCCAGGAGGGCATAGCCAGGAGCGAGAGTAGCAGGCTTCAGTGATTCGTGATAATCATACCAACCTATCTTTTCCTTGGCCAGCCTTTCTTTTCTTTCATCATCTCCTATCTGGCTAGATTTCACTCTATTTGTTCTCTTCTCTAGACTACATTCTTCATCAGATCTGACTTTAGTTGTGGCTGACCCAGTAGACCCTGGGTTGGGCTCACTATGGGTGATCAAGATATGAATTACCACGAAGAGGATGACTAGGGACTCTACAATGATTTGATTACGAAGGTTGCCTTCAGTGAATTCACCAACTACTCTCAATGAAACGTTTGAGTGGGTTGATGCAAATCAAACAGGGTTGACACAACAACTCCAAGGGATTCAAGCTTCAATGTCACTTTTGACTAGCATTGTTCAAGTGCGCATGTGGATGCTTTGGCTTTAGTGTTGGGTCCTAACATCACTCCAGTCCTTATCTGGGAGATAAGAAATCCAGAACCGAGGAGGTGGTTGACACTTGGTTGCACAAGTGGCAAGTACACTTCTAGTTTCACCCTTACCCCGATGAAAAGAAGATTCAGCTTGCAGTAAGGTATATGTCAGGGAAGGCTTCATTGTGGTGGAAGGAACTCCGACCGAAGCTTGCAACATGGATTGAATTTGAAGAGGTCTTCAAGAAAGAGTTTTTGAAGGAGAAGGAAGATTATGATATCATAGGCAAGCTCAAGGGCCTCGATATGTCCAAGCTGAATTTGACTTTTGAAGTCTATCTTTAGAGGTTTCGTGATTTGCAGACCAGAGCTACAAAGATGGATCCTGTCACCTTGTTAGGTTCTATGTGGATGGTTTTCCTGACTCTCATACAAGCTTCAGATCAAGAATAACAAGTGTACCACTTTGAAAGAGGCCATGAACTATGCACACATCTATGATGATACCATGGCTAGCGCAAAGGGAACCACTACTGCCGACACGAGTGGGAAGAACGAGAGGAAGTTCTTCTAGTCAACAACTGGTACTAGGGAGTCAAAGTCAATTGACAATGCCTCCAAGAAGAACCCGACTTAGACAAAGAATGATGGAGCATGTTTCCTACGCATCTTGAAGTTAAAGAAAGAAGGACGTTGCTTTATAAGGGAGGAGTGGGGCCACACTTGAAATGATTATCCTAAGTGCAAGAACCAATTGCCAGTGTCGGGACCAAAGCTTCATGCGAGACAAGGTACCAAAGCTAAGGGAGCTAACCAAGCCTCGATGTGATAGGTATTTCTGTAAATGTCATTACTTGCCCACTTTCTTGTAACTGCAGTTTTAATAATATGTTATTTGGCCCCCATGACCTTTTCCAAGTTTATGGAGAAGTAAGGGACCAAAGAGTTCACATTCTCTTTGACTCAAGCAGCTCTCACAATTTTGTGAACTACAAACTTGTGCAGAGGATGGGGCTGTCAACGACACCTAGCGATCACACCTACGAGATGCAACTTCCAGCTAGGATGCACTTTCTATCCAGATTCAAGACTACATATCTACTCTTACGCGCTATGTCATGCACTTGGAACATGTGGACTTGTTAATCGGAATAGAGTGGTTTAAATTTTAACCCACAATATTCAGATTGGATGGAAAGAGCATACACTCTCTTTTTTGGACAAGGACACCCAATTTTGTGTTCAATGTGATAAGATTCCCTCTTCTCAGGGACCTATTGTATCTGTGATGCAGCTTCGGAATAGAATAAAATTTTCTCCTTATGATGTGTATTAGTGTTTCTCGATTCCACTTTCTTCATTTGTTGTCTCTGTTAATAACAAAAATGATTTAAGCATGTTTGAACCGTGAATTGATGATGTTGTTAGATGATTTCATGGATGATTCCTTGCTCAACTACCGGAAGGTTTACCTCTAGAACGGGCAGTAGATCATCACATAGATTTAGTACTAGGGCTCAACCTATTAGTATTCCACCTTTTAGGATGAGCTAGCTTGAGGAGGATGAGTTAGCTTCACAACTACAAGATTATTTGAATATGGGCTATATTCGCCCATGTAAATCACTTCAGGGTGCACTTGTCCTCTTAAGAAAGAAGAAAAATGGTTCGTGGAGAATGTGTGTACATTATAAACGATTGAATAAAGTGACAATTAAGAATCACTACCCTCTTTGTTGTTCTGATGCTTTGATAGACTGTTTGGTTGGAGAAAAGTACTTCACTAAGATTGATTTGTGTATGGGTTATCACCAAATCCATATCTATGCTAAACACATAGATAGAACCAATTTTCGAACTAGGTATGGCCATTACGAGTTTCGTGTATTACCTTTTGGTTTGACCAATGCTCCTGCTACCTTCCAGAAAATGATGAACGATTTGTCCCGTGAATTTTTGGGCAAATTCGTTATCGTGTTCTTAGATGACATCTTCGTATATAGCTGAACACTGGAGGATCACATTAGACACCTTTGGATTGTCTTAGTTATTCTAAGATAGCATAGGCTCTATGCCAAGATGAGTAAATGTGACTTCTTTATGAAGGAGATCATTTACTTAGGACACAAGATTTCTTATGAAGGTATTAGCATTGATCTAGATCGTATCTAGAAAGGTTTTGGAATGGCACATCCCTCAGACAGTGAAACAACTTCGATCTTTCCTAGGATTTATGGTTTTTCTACAGAAGTTCGTGAGTGATTATTTGAATATCACGGCACCCTTGACCAACATATTGAAAGGTCGTGGACGGAGATCTACCCAACCGATTTCTTGAAACGATGCATTGAACAAGGCTTTTGAAACCTTGAAGCTAACTATCAAGGAAGCTCCTATTCTTGCATTACCCGATCCTACCTAGCCTTATGTTTTAAAAGCCGATGCGAGTGATTTTGCGATTGGGGAAGCTTTATTCCAAGAGGGTAGACCTGTAACTTTTGAGAGTAAAATGCTAGATGACACTCAATATCGTTGGCCCACACTAGAAAAAGAACTATATGCAGTTGTGTATGCTCTAAAGATTTGGAGACAATACTTGTATGGTTCAAAGTTTCTTGCATTGACAAATCATTAGTCAATCAAGTATGTGTGTGACGGGTCTGAATTGAGGGGATGAAAGGCTAGATGGGCAGCGTTAATGCACTATTCATTGAACCCTTTCGATAACATATTTTAAAATTTATTTTTAAATACGTTATTGAAAGTGTTCAATGAATAGTGTTAAGTCGAGTCAAGTTTGTAAATGCTATGTCATTTATGAAAATATCCTCAAACCTATTTCAATCCTTGAGGGGGATTTAGGCAACTGATATTCATTTCAATACTTATTGGCAGAAAGTCCAAGATGGGAGCTCCATGGTTGACCAGGACTCGGGGATTGTGCCAACTACAGTACAGGCAATGGGATGTCAGTGGATGATTAGGAACGGCTTGCTATTTCGGAATGGAAAGATATGTGTGCCAAATGTTTCAAATCTACAATCCAAGATTCTCTGGGAGTGTCATGATCCAGGTATACATTGGACTCTCTCTCATGTGAAACATACCTTTTATTGGCCTAAGATGCGTGCATTTATTGAAAACTATGTGGTAGGTTGTCGGGTTTGCCAAGCTACTAAGGTAGAATGCCTTAGAAGCACGGGTCTATTACAGCCATTGCAAATCTCGGGTAATAAATGGGAAAGTGTTTCCATGCATTTCAATACTGGTTTGCCTAGAACACGCAAGGGTCATGACTCCATTTGGGTCATAGTTGACCGCCTGACAAAGATGGCTTGATTTTTACCTACTAGATCCACCATATCATCTTTTCAGTTAGCTCAAGAGTTTGTGGACCAATTGTTTAAGCTATATGGTTTGCCTTCAGACATAGTTAGTGACAGGGACTCAAAGTTTACAAGTAACTTCTGGACACTTGTTTTTGAGAAGTTGGAAACTACTCTAAGTATGAGTTCCTAAGATCATGCACAATCTCATGGAAGTACTGAGAAGGTCAACCAATTGGTTGAAGATATGCTTCGGATATATGTTTCTAAGAGAGAGTCTTCATGGGAAGATTATCTCCCCATGATAGAATTTGCTTACAATAGTGCAAAGCATTCAAGTACTGGTTACAGTCCTTTTATGCTTATGTATAGGTTTCAACCTAAGTCACTAGTTATGGTTGGATTCAAGGGAATTCAAAATGATGCTACAAGGACATTCTTGCAAGACATGCAAGAAATGTTGCAGTTTGCCAAGGAGTCTATTAGAAGTACCCAAGATCGGGACAGATTTTATGCTAATAGACATCGTTCACCCAACGAGTTCTTTGAAGGGATGATGGTATATTTACGTATTCCCAAGGAAGCCAACAGCCTAAGTACTAGCCTGGTTCCAAAATTCTCTCTAGATACTGTGATCCCTTCAAGATTATTAAAAGAATTGGACCACCTGCATATAAACTAGAATTGCCTCTTGATGTTAAAGTACATCTAGTGTTTCATGTCAATAGATTGAAAGAGTTACTGTGTGCGGATGATCAACTTGTTTCTCCTCAAGAAATAGTAGAAGTTACATATTTGACTTTTATTCCACACGAACCTGAGAGTATTCTTGAATTTCATGAAGACAGATTTGTAATAGAGCTATCTCTAAGTGGAAGGATCATGTTGAGGAGGATGCAATATGGGAGACATTACCTAACCTCCAACGAACATTCTCAAGTTTTTTAGCGAACTCAAGAGTGAGTTCTTAGAGGAGGGGAAGCATGTCATGTGCATGGATTGGTATGTGACATCTACTACGGTACACAAGACTAGGTCAGGTAGCTTGGGAGGCTTGGGGCTAGGCAGACTTGATTCTCGAGTTGAGTGACAAGGGTACGAACCAGATAGAGGTCTTCGCTAAAGCTTTTCTATTGAGTGCACAAAGCGTCAGTCTTTGTTAACAAGCTCCTAGTGCGCCATGTCTTGGTAAGATATCTGCTTGGGTAACGTGTATTCTCTTGGATGCCCAAAGAATAGTGTGGGGAAAGCGAGTTCCTCGCAACAACATATTTCTTTGAAAATGTTCATTGATGTGAAGCCTTTTGATGGGGCGACACATATTTTCTTATCCTCAAAATCAACAACTTGATGTGCTGTGTAGATGTTGTGTACAAGCGTATCAGTTGCTATAGCGTCATCATCATCCTCAATGTCGAGTCATTATGAGGTTGTTGATAAATTGCTTGATTTAGTGTGTTGATGTGGTTGGCCCATAAGGGATTAAGTGATACCTCAGTCTTACAGTACAATGGTGTATGTATCAACTCATGCGAAGAATTTAAAGTCAAAGTGGGATGCACAAGGCCGCTCATGTAGCTGTGCACGTATGCGAGTTTGTGTTTTTTAGTGCCACCATAACTGTTGTGCTATTATCAATACAGTGTGGCAATATGCATTATGTGTTCTATCAACATCCGCAAAAGCATTAATGACTACACCTCTGTTGGCCATCGTCGAGAGTTTATGTATCTGTGTGAAGGGTATACGAATCACAATGAGGCATGTTGATACAGGTCCCCAAAGCTCGAGGGCCTCTCTTTTGCTAGTCCACCCAGCCACGGATTCTTTCTGGAGTCTCCCCTATGTTTCTGAGGACCTCTCCCCCCAAGCCTCCTTTCTTCTTTTGCTCCCTCTAGAATCCACCCTCCTAGCCCATTGCATGCCATGTGGACTTCTAGGTCCCAAGTGTCCTTCTAGGGGACCTTAGTCTTTACCTCTTCTTGGCATCCCTCTTTAATGCTAGGCCTCGCTTGCTCCTAGCCACATTTAATTACATCCACCATTGTAGTGTCAAGCCCTCTTGGTTTCCCGTCTCACCATAATCGCACCAGTCGACTCCGAGATTATGGCTGATGTAACACAAGCCTCAATGTTGTTGAACATGCTTGTGTATGGTGTAGGCCGAGCCAAATCCATGTTTTGCAGACAAAATATTCGCCCAATCTTGGCAAAGAGCCTTTTACAGACTTGCCCTTCGCCTAAGGCACATATCAATTGCTCCTCACAAGGGAAATTAGTGGTGTTCTTTGCATGTAGATCCAAGAACTATAGTGGAGGAGACACTATGCTTTGATCTGAGAGAACCACAACAAATGCATGGGTGTGTGGGGGTGTCCTGAATACTTTGAAGATATCTTGCAACTGGATAGCTTACAACTTTGTTCCAAGTACGCTTTGTGGTGGTGGTGGACAAGAGGCTAGATTTTGTGTGGCGTGGTCTCCCAACGCTTTGCTTGCATTCATTTGTACATAATATATTTTCTTGGAAACGTTGGCTACACTTGTATTATGGTCAGGGTGCAATGTTGTATATTGGAGAGCAATATCTCTAGCACTTGTGTTGGGAGTACTTGCCATATAAGCGGCAAGTGTTGCCTCTTGTGCAGGCTCCCACAAGATGTATTGGCATTTGGATTGTTCTCTAGTCAAGAAGACGAATTAGATCACAATATGAGCCAAGAGGAAGATGTGCATAATGACATCATACGAGAGGACATTTCCCATGGCTTGCTCAAAACAAGTGGGTTTTGATTCCTATATCACTTTGACCATATAGGCATAGTGAATGGCTGTAAATCCATCATATTTCAGCCTATCCACAGGATACCTAACCCTGGTAGACCTGCGCAAAATAGGCTCACCTCTAGGTGCTCTCAAAACATCCCTGGTCTTCCTTACTCCAGGTGTAACAACAGAAGGAATACCCAACTCATCATCAATGCTCTGTTCTGAGCCACTGGATTCACCATCCACATAAGAGTGACCTGCATTCACATCAAACATGGGCTGATCTACCTTCTCTTTTCCTTTTTGTGATACCTGCGTACCACTATCTGCATTGCTTTGAGGAGATTCTCCTGATCTCAATCTACCTGTCCATGGTGAAGTATGTGAACCACTGCTAGAGGACACTGCAGGTCCACTGATATTTTGTGATTGCTGCTGTGAATTTTGTGCAGCATTACCATTTTGTGCATCTACATCAATCATCACATTTACTAGTTTATACCAGCTGCTCATCTCATCAAAAACAACATCTCTGCTCACTGTGAACTTACGTGTAGAAGGGTTATAGCATCTATACCCTTTCTGCTGCAGAGAATAACCAATAAAGATGCACTTCTCAGCCTTTGGATCCAACTTGGACCTCAACTCAGCTGGCACATGGACATAGGCAATGCAACCAAAAATTTTCAAATGAGAAATGTCTGGGTTCCTACCAGTATGCATCTCCTCTGGCGTCATGCCATGTATTGCTGCAGTGGGAGTCCTGTTCATTATATAAACTGCTGTAGCAACTGCTTCAGCCCAATAATAATCTGGTAGATCTTTTTCATTTAGCATGGCCTGAGATACCTCTCCAATATGTCTGTTTTTCCTTTTTGCAATTCCATTTTGCTGTGGGGTATGACTGCATGAATATTGCTACTTTATGCCATGCTTGCAAACTCATTTGAGAGGTACTCTCCCCCTCCATCTAACCTTAGGCATTTTATTTGCAGGCCTGTTTCTTTTTCAACCATAGCTTTAAAAGCTTTGAAGTGCCCAAACACTTCACTTTTCTTTTTCATAAAATACACCCAAAGTTTTCTGCTGTAGTCATCAATAAATGTGACAAAATAGTGACACCCTCCAATGGATGCAGCTTTAGTAGTCCACACATCAGAGTAGATTAATTCCAATGGCTTTTTACTCTCTTGAACATGTCTAGGAAATGGTTTCCTTGCCTGTTTTCCAAATTGACAAGCTTCACAAACCTTATGCATTTCTGCAACCTTGAATTTAGGCAATCCTGCAACAATATTTTGGGCTTGCATTGATTTAAGTCACTGTATATTAACATGACCAATGCGTTTATGCCAGATATCAATATGTGCAACTACACCGGTCCCATGTGCAAACATTGCTGCACTCAATTCAGGCATGTCCGCATCCAATGTAAACATCCTGCCCTTCTTCTTTCCTTTTGCTATCAAGCGACCATTATTTTTCATATCCTCAACAAAGTATCCATGAGGATTAAATCTGACCTGCAAGCCCTGCTCAACCATTTGACCAATAGAAACCAGGTTCTTCGTGATGTTTGGGACATGAAATACATCAGACAGGTATTTCTTTTTCCCATCCTGCATAGACAAAGGAATTTTACCAATCTGCATAATAGGATGTGCAGTATCATCACCAGTCTCCACAAATCTTGGTTTTTCCATTTTCCTTGCATCCCGCATCCATTCTGCATGACCTATCATGTGGTTTGACGCACCTGAGTCAACATACCACACATCATTTCGTTCTTCTGCACTTGTCACAGAATTGGTCATATGCTGCACCATAAATAGATGCTCATTTCTGTCATCACCCTGTCTACTAGAAGATGCATAATTGCCTTGCTGCAATTTTACATTCATAATGTCATTCTGCTTTTTGTAGCAATCTTTAGCCATATGTCCCATTTTTCCACAGTAGTAGCATTCAACATTGCTGTTTGCATTTTGGCCTCTCTGCCATCCACCACGGCCTCTTTGGCTCCCCCTGCCTCTAGAGTTACCACGTCCTCCTGCATAGGACTGGTTTTCTTGAGTTTGCTGCATATTCTGATTTCTACCACGGCCTGCAGATCGGCCTCCTCTACCTCTGCCTCTACCTCTTCCAGCATTTGAGTAGAAGACAGTTTCTTTTGAAGTTCCGCTTGAAGAAGATGCACCCCCATTTCTCTGCTCTTCAGAAATTAGAAGAGCAAACAACTCTTCAAAATCAGGAAATTTTTCACGGACGGCAATGGATGTCCGGAACTGTGCATTATCCTTTCCTAGACCATTCAAGGTCACAGAAACTAGATCATCATCTTCCACTGGCGACCCAATGGAAGCAAGTGCATCTGCAATTTTCTTCACCTTCATGTGGCAGTCATTTATGCTCAAATTTTCTCTCTGCACATTGTGCAACTCCTGTTTGAGCTGCATTTTCTTGGCTTGCGTATTTGTGCTGTACATTTTTGCCAAAGTATCCCATGCCTCCTTTGGCGTACTTGCATCCTGAATATGCACAATCATAGAGTCCAAAATACTGATAGACAACCAGTACATAACTTTCCTGGCTCTCTCATGCCATCCTTTAAATGCCTGCATTTCCTGTTGATTGGGAACATTAGGAAGAACAGGTTCTTCTTCATTTCCTGTAATGAACTCCCAATAGCCTTTTCCGATAAGGAAATTCGTCATTCTAAACTTCCATGCCTGGAAGTTGTTCTTGTCAAGCTTTTCAGTGACAATTTGTGAAAGAGAATCAGATACCATTACAGAACACCGCAAAATATTCTGTCACTTCAAAAAACACAGCTTTTGCCTCACACGGGCAGATCTGCAAAACTGACAAAAGTGGTATTTCACCACACAGTCACTTCCTAGTGACGATTTTGCATCAACAGGCAACAAGCATGATTCTGCAACTCCCAATATCTCTGCACACAGGCATACGATGCAATTTCTGCGGTAACTTTTCACCGACTAGCCGAGCAGTGGTCGCACAGCAAAAATAGGACTTTTTCTGAGTGCCTGCAAAGAACTTTCGCCTTCAAAATGGGCCCTGAAATGGCCTCAAATCAAAAAAATAAAGTCACAAAGGCTTCGCCCTTACTCGCAGCATATACTGCGCTCTCGCCACACCACGAAGGGCGTCTCAATCTGAGACAGTGCACTCTTGCACTTTTGGCTGTGCTACTTGCAGAGATTTGCTCCCAAACTCAAAATAGGAAAGCAACATTGGTCCTCTTACCAGGACACCGCAAACTTGGTTTGCTTTCTTGAGCTCCTTACCATGAACAAGGCTCTGATACCATGTGAAGATAGTGGGAGAGAGGGAAGGAGTCTCATTTGTGGCTTTCTCACATACACAATGGGGGAATACACACAAAGGTGGAGGCTGAAAACAGTTTTCCTCTTCTTAGTTGTGAAAGCCAAAAGAACTCTAGTACAAAGAAAATAGAAGAACCCTATATGTGGGTCTCAAACCAAACTCAATTAACTAAGGTGTCATACTAACTGGGCCACAAACTAGAGTAGATAAGGATAGCTGTCATCCAGCTATTATTCGTGGGCTGTGTACCAACCGCGTCTGCAGCTAACAAGTCGGTGACATAAATGCACAACGGTCACCCTGGCATACCGCGAGTGGAGCTCGATATCTCAACAATTAGGACCCAACACTGAAGCCAAAGCATCCACATGCATGAGCACTTGAACAGTGCTAGTCAAAAGTGAGATTGAAGCTTGAATCCCTTGGAGTTGTTGTGTCAACCCTGTTTGATTTGCATTAACCCACTGAAAGGTTTCATCGAGAGTAGTTGGTGAATTCACTGAAGGCAGTCTTCATAATCAAATCATTGTAGAGGCCCTAGTCATCCTCTTTGTGGTAATTTAAATCTTGATCACCATAGCGAGCCTAGGGTCTACTGGATCAGCCACAACTGAAGTCAGATCTTATGAAGAGGGTAGTCTAGAGAAGAGAACAAATAGATGAGCTCGGAGCTAGGAGACTAGAACAGAGTGAAATATAGCCAGATAGGAGATGATGAATGAAAAGAAAGGGTGGCCGAGGAAAAGATAGGTTGGTACGATCATCACGAATCACTGAACCCTACTACTCTCGCTCCTGGCTATGCCATACGATTGTCTATAGAGCAAGTCATACCACGTGACAGGCTCTCAAACAAGATGGAATGGAGAGGCTTCATGCATGTGAAAGCGCTCTCAACGGAAGCAAGAACGGAAGAGGGAGAGAGAGAAACAAAGAGCCACACAAGTTTTGGTGGGTGCAAAACCACCCTAATCTTCTTTTTCATTCATTTATATATGTGTTTGAGTATTGTACATAACCGAGGTAAAGGCACAGTGACCTTTAACCCCACAACCTCCCACTTAAAGGACAATGTGCCTTTAAGGGAGAACAACCAGTGAGCATACTATCCAATGCCCATCAATACACGACAATACTCAAACCGCTGACTAGGTAGACTCTTCGTCAGCACATCTACAGGGTTATCCTCTGTATGAACCTTGACAAGCTCTATGCGCTTGTCCTCAAGTACCTCCCTGATGAAATGGTACCTGACCTCAATGTGTTTGGTCTTTGCATGAAAGACCGGATTCCATGCTAGCTAAATAGCACTCATGGAATCACTATGCAATGTCGGTACACCTGTATGAATCCCCAAATCTCCCACTAGCCGATCAAGCCATATAGCCTCCTTGCAACCCTCTATGGCTGCAACATACTCAGCCTCTGTGGTAGACAAAGCAATGCACTTCTGTGCGCGAGACATCCACGACACTGCACCACCTGCAAAGGTGAACTCATAACCAGACGTGGATCTCCTACTATCCACATGCCCTGCATAGTCTGAATCTATGTACCCAAGTACACACATGTCTCCTCTACCAAAGCAGATGCACATCTCCTTAGTACCCTTCATGTACCTCATGATGCACTTAACTGCCTCCCAATGCCTCTTTCCTGGATTAGCCATATACCGGCTAACAACTCCCACTGCAAATGCAATGTCTGGTCTAGTAGCTATCATAGCATACATAAGACTCCCAACTGCTGATGCATAAGAAACCTTGGCCATCATGGCCCTTTCCTCATCTAATTTGGGACTATCTCTATGACTCAGTTTCACATATGGAGGCAATGGAGTACTCAGTGCCTTCCCCCGCTCCATATTGAAATGCTGCAATACTTTTGTAACATACTCTTTTTGTGAAATCCAAAGGAGTTTCCTACTCCGATCACGCGTGATGCGCATGCCAAGAATATGACCTGCAAATCCCAAATCCTTCATATCAAAGGCCTCATGCAACTTGGCCTTTAATGCATCTAGCTCATAAGTATTCTTGTTAGCCAATAGCATATCATCCACATATAGTGCCAAGATTATCAGGCTATTATCCTTAGTCCTTTTAGTGTAGAGGCAATGATCAATTTCACTCCTAAAACCCTGGGACCGAATGAAAGCATCAAACTTCTGATACCATTCTCTAGGCACTTGCTTAAGACCATAGAGACTCTTCTTCAGCTTGCAAAGTAAATGCTCTTTGCCCTTTTCTTCAAAGCCTTCTGGCTGCACCATGTAAATTTCCTCATGCAAATCCCCATGCAAGAAAGTTGTCTTAACATCCATCTGCATAAGCTCCATATCCTCTGATGCCACTAGTCCAAGCATGCATCTAAGTGTGGTCATCTTCACAACCGGAGAGAATATCTCATCAAAGTCCACACCCTGCTCTTGCTTGAATCCTTTAGCGACCAAACGGGCCTTGTACCTAGGCACATCATCACCTGTGACCTTCATTTTGTAGACCCATTTACATGGCAATGCTTTCTTTCCATGTGGCAAAGAAACCAAGTCCCAAGTCTTATTCTTCATAAGTGAACTCATCTCTGATTGCATAGCATACTCCCACTTGCGTTGATCCTCGTGCGTCATAGCCTTTCTATAGCAAGAACGCTCCCCACAATCAGTAAGCATCACATAGTCTACCCCTGGAACAAACCTATCAGGCGGTCTAGACACTATAGATGATCTTCTCAAGGGCATTTCAGCTTGCTGTCCCACTTGCATATCAACCACATTTGGCTCATCATTTCCACCAATAGATGATCCATCATCTACCCTTGATTGTATACCTATGGGAGTACTTGGTGGTACCATTTCTTGCACATTTGGTGCATGGACAGCTTGCTGTCTATCAACATATGTAGGTGGATTCACATCTGGAAAGTGATTCTCTCTTGCAGGCACTAGCATTTGGGATTTTGCTTTATTTGCATTATGGCATCCTCTTCCATGTCTGAAAAGGAGTTTTTCAACATTAAAAAGTTTTATGGGACAAACTTTTCTTTATGGAAAGAACAGATAAGGGATGTGCTTATTCAAAAGAAGCAGATTCAACCCTTGGCAGGGATTGAAGCTAAGCCTACAAATATGTCTGAGGATGATTGGAATGAGTTGGATGCATTAGCAAAGTCTACTATTAGACTTCATCTTGCAGAATCAATTTATTTCACAGTAGTAAATGAGCAGACTACGAAAAATTTGTGGAAGAAACTGTGTGCCACTTATGAAAAGGAAACTGCCTCTAATAAAGTTTACCTCATGAAGAGGTTGTTTGAGCTGCAGATGAAGGAAGGGGTCTCCATTGCTTCTCACTTAAATGAATTCAATATTATTTTTAGCCAGCTTCAGGATCAAAAGATGAATTTTGATGCGGAGACTAAGGCAATATTTCTCTTATGTTCATTGCCATCCTCATGGGATACCTTCCGTATAGCTGTCAGTAACTCTGCACCTGGTGGAGTACTGAAATTTGATGATGTTGTGGGTAGCTTGTTGGCCGAGGAGATTAGACGAAAGTCTATGGATGGCAACAAGCAGGATGCAGCCTTAAATGTGCAAAGGGGCAGATCACAGTTCAAGGGGAAGTCCCAAGAAAGAGGGAAGTCTCGTAGCAAATCCAGGGCATGGAACATTGAGTGTTACCACTGTGGCAAGAAGGGCCATATGAAAAAGGATTGCTACAAGCTGAAAAGAGAGCAAAAGGATAAGAAAAAGCATGCAAATTGGGGTGCAAATCAAAAGGAAGAGAGTCCAAGGGAGGACAAAGGAAAAGTGAAGATTGAGGAGATCAATGCAGTCACACATGATAGTGACAATGACGTTCTCTTCATGTGTAGTTTATCTACAGAGTTGCTTACCACTTCAGATGATGCATATTCCCAGGATTGGATTTTGGATTCTGGTGCTTCATTCCATGTAACTCCCCATAGGGAATGGTTCTCCACTTATGACAGTGGAAAGATAGGTTGTGTGCATCTTGGAAATGACTATGCATGTGACATAGTGGGAGCAGGTGACATAAAGTTTTCTTTTGCAAATGGGTCTGCATTTGTTTTGAAACATGTGAGACATGTGCCTAAGTTGACCAAGAGTCTTATTTTAGTGGGTCAACTAGATGATGCTGGTTTTCACGCCACTTTTGGCTTTCAGACTTGGAAAATTCAGAAGGGCTCTATGCTTTTGGCCAGGGGTGCCAAGTGTGGGACTTTATATCCCTTACATGTATCAAGGGTATTCGATCATATTGTTGCAATAACCGAGCAGCCAAGCACTTCTTTGTGGCATTACAGGTTGGGGCACATGAGCCAGAATGGAATGAAACTCTTATGCTGTTTGGGTTATGTACCACATTTGAGTTTTCTGATTTTGAATTTTGTGAGCACTGTCTCTATGGGAAGCAGACTAAATCAGCCCATAAAAGAAGGGGAAAGAAAGAGTTTGAAAAGCTTGATTTGGTGCATTCAGACGTGTGTGGTCCCATGCCTACACGATCATTAGGCAGGGCTGAATACTATGTGACATTCATTGATGATGCAACTAGGAAAGTGTGGGCTTATGCTATAGCTCGGAAGAGTGATGTGTTCCAGGTATTTCAGAAATGGCTGGCCTTGGTTGAGAATCAATCAGGTAGAACGCTTAAATGCCTACGGCAATGGTGGAGAGTATCTCTCTCATGACTTTCAGCATTTCTATGATACACGTGGGATTAAGAGGGAGCTCGCATCCCCTCGTACTCCAGAGCAAAATCCAGTTGCAAAAAAGATGAACTGTACCATTCAAGAAAGGTTGCAATGCATGCTTTCCAATGCAAGTCTTTCTTGTGGTTTTTGGGCTGAGGCAATGAAGACTACAGTGCATGTGATCAAAAGATCATCTAGTAAGAGTTTAGATGGTGGTATTCATGAAGAGGCATGGAGTGGCAAGAAGCCCTCTTACTCTCATTTGCGTATATTTGCGTATATTCCTGAAGAGGCATGGAGTGGCAAGAAGCCCTCTTACTCTCATTTGTGTAGAATCACACCAAATACCAAGTGCACCCAAATATGTATGCCACAATAGACTAAAATATCACCAAAACTTATGTCTCAAAGCATCTGACTCATGTGCATATACTATGCATCCATATGAGCAAATCTGGTCCAAAAGAAAATGCCAACTGCAATGGCAATCCAAAATGCCAATAAGTGCCAAATGACTCAAGCATAAACACCGTCCACTGGCATATGCATTAATAATATCTCATTCAAGAGAGCATAGCACTATCAGTGCATCACCTGCAATGTGTGAAAGCTGTCCCTCAGCATAAAATAGCATCCATGTGCAAAGCGTCCATAAAAATAGCATCCCACAAGGCAATTTGGGCCTATCAGTGCATCCAATAAGGACCGCAATGCATCCAAATGCCCTATAAATCATCCACTGCAACCCAATGCACACCACGAATGAGCGCAACCATTGTGCACACTATGAGCAACCAGAAAAACGGGTCAACTGAGGGGTGAGAAAAAGATAGTCAACATTGGGCGATCCTGTTGGGGGAGTGCTGTCAAAAACGAGTGGAAGAATTGAGTGGATTGAGCAGTAGCACACTGTAGGTCTGAGTGAACAAGTCATTGAGAGCAACGGTTCATGCTGATGAGCAACGAGTTACGACAATTGCTTGGTTTAGCATATTATATGGAAGAATCATCTGAGTGTCCGAAGACGACTTATGGCTTTTGAAAAGTTGCTTCACGACCACTGTGTGGACTAGGAATTACTCCCAGGGACCTAGACGATCATACCCATGGCTCGGCTATCAAGAATGAAGGTGTTTCCAAGCTCCTAAAGTGAAGTGGACACCAAAAGCAAGCAATAATTGCCTCTACAAGTCAATACGAAGTCTCTGTCACCGAACAAAACAGGGAAAAGCTCAAAAAACGACTTTTTCTTTGAAAACACATAACAGGCTCTCAAAACCACTTCGCAAAGCCAAAGTGACTTTTCCAAAGGTTTCTCCAAGGTCTCTGCACACTCAGATGCAAGTAAAGTCACCCACAAAGCTTCCCACAGAGCTTCTCCTTCCTCCCATAGAGCTGTTGAGCTTCAAGCATTCACACACACTCAGCTAGATCACCCGGGCTCTGATACCAGTTGAGAGTGCTCTCAACGGAAGCAAGAACGAAAGAGGGAGAGAGAGAAACAGAGAGCCACATAAGTTTTGGTGGGTGCAGAACCATTTTAATCTTCTTTTTCATTCATTTATATATGTGTTTGAGTATTGTACATAACCGGGGTAAAGGCACAGTGACTTTCAACCCCCACAGCATGTGCATTCCACGGGCTTGGGGTAAGAGGCAAACTATCTAAGCTATAAGGTGGGTAAGCAAGCTTTTAGAAAGCCCACCGTAATTTCAGAGGGGATGGTGCTTTTCTTAGCCTCCAAGCCCCCCCAAATGGCTCTCGGTCTAGATCGCGATCTACCTCTTGCCTCTTGCACACCTCTCCACGCTCCCCTTCTGCATGCCATCACATTCCCTATGTACCTAGCCATACATGCTATCTCTTGGGTCTGCCCAACTCTATGCTTGCCTAACCATTCCTTTTGCACCTCTCCACCCAGACCTCACTGCTCCCTCCTAACTATACCTCTCTCTCTCTCTCTCTCATAGTCCTTCTCCTCTAGCAATGAATTCACCCTTCTCTCTCTCTCTCTCTCTCTCTCTCTCTCTCTCTCTCTCTCTCTCTCTCTCTCTCTCCTTCTTTCCCAATCCAAGCAACCACAACCCTTAAACGATGAACCAACAAGCACTTGCAGGGCATGACCATCAATTTCGAATTTGAGGCATACCTGGAGAAAATCACATCCAAATTTACTCGTACAAGAGCTTCCTACCTCAGGAGTTGGCTCTCATACCAACTGACCCGACCCCAGCACTCCTGAAACCTATGATCTGCAAGCAACACACCAAACATCAGGAATCTGAGCAGGCTGCTCACCACCTAACATTGACATCTACGGGATGCGATCTCAAATCAGGACTCAATCAGGAGATGTCCCCATGAGCTGAGCTACTAGCATGAACTCCCAACCAGATCCTAACCAGCCTGGTGTCCCATACCACTAAGTGGCACCAAGAGGCATGGAATCTACTGTTGCTGTTGGGCCTTCGGCTATGCTAAGATGTAGGTGTGCATCCTCGACTCAATCTAGGATTAGACCTAGCACCTGGGAACGAGACTTGCTCCCATCAGCTCTTTGAGAACTGAACCTTTGGCCTCCTTTTATAGGCTCTGGCCCAATATGCCAAAAATAGCAAAGACCTCTATCTGGTTCGTACCCTTACCACTTAACTTGAGAATCAAGCTTGCCTAGCCCTAAGCCTCCCCAGGCTACCTAAGCTAGTCTTGTGTACCATAGTACACGTCAGATACCAATCCGTGTACATGACAATTTCCCAATCCAACTAGTAATCATAGGAACAATCCATCATGCATAGGGTCTATCCATGGATTCCCCCCCCCCCCCAAATTGCCTTTGATCCAACACATGACAAGTTCCCAATCCGAAAGGAACAATCCATCATGCACGGGGTCTATCCATGGACCCCGCCCCCCCCAATCGCCTATGATCCAACACACGTGAAGGCACAGGGTCTCGTTTACACAACCCTTTTAATAATACATGACCCATCATTCCTCTACTTACTTTGCCCTTTGGAGAACATGCACATCAAGATGGGCTCGGTGATGCTAACCAAAATTGAACGGCTCTCAACCACACGAGCATGGGAAACCATACAAATAGATTTCCACGAAGCATCTCCAAACACACTATCATTGCAATCACTCAATACTATGTCATTCTGTGCACATAAAAATGGCATCAATGCTAGCCAAAGTATGCTCCATGCCACCTTTCTTTGCCTCGAGGAGCTTCACATATCACCAATTCATGATGCGACTATCCCCATCTTTAGTCATTCCTGCAGTTCTGAAGGCTTCGGAATAGTGACCTACTACAAGAGCAAAATAACACTCGTAAATGAGCTATTCCTTTACAAAGACGGTGTGGAGTGTTAGCTAACTATCCTTTCATCTTCAAACATCGAACCAGTGGCCATTGTCAATGTCTACAAGACCCCTTGAACTTCCACAACAACACTACTATAAGCCTTGACATAGCATTTCGTCAAATAACAGCTCCAACTCCTTCTTTTGTTGTGGGTGACTTCAACATATGTTTTCACAAACTCAAACTAGGCTCATGTAGTTCATGCAAGATGGAGCAACTAATCCACAACCCAACAACAATCAACGGCTCTACTTTTGACCATATCTAGGTCAAAAGGGACTTCCTTATGCAACTTCAACCATGGGACAAACTACTGCATGATGGATTGTTCCTGTGCATACCGGTTGGATTGGGAACTTGTCATGTGATGGATCAAAGGCAACTTGGGGGGGGGGAGTCCATGGATAGACCCTATCCATGATGGATTGTTCCTATGATTGCTGGTTGGATTGGGAAATTGTCATGTACACGAATTGGTATCTGACGTGTACTATGGTACATAAGACTAGCTCAAGTATCCTGGGGAGGCCAGGCTTGATTCTCAGGTTAAGTGGTAAGGGTACAAAATAGATAGATTTCTTTGCTATTTTTGGCATATTGGGCCAGAGCCTATAAAAGCAGGCCAAAGGTTCAGCTCTCAAAGAGTCGATGGGAGCAAATCTCGTTCCCAGGTGCTAGGTCTAATCCTAGATTGGGTCGAGGATGCACACGTGCATCTTAGCATAGCAGAAGGCCCAACAGCAACAGTAGATCCCAGGCCTCTTGGTGCCACCTAATGGTATGGGACACCAGGCTGGTTAGGATCTGGTTGGGAGTTCGTGCTAGTAGCTCAGCTCATGGGGACATCTCTTGATTCGGGATCGCATCCCATAGATGTCATGGTTGGGTGGTAAGCAGCCTGCTCAGATTCCTCACGTTTGGTGTGTTTCTTGCAGATCATAGGTTTCAGGAGTGTTGGGGTCGTGTCAATTGGTATGAGAGCCAAATCTTGAGGTAGGAAGCTCTCGTACGAGTAAATTTGGATGTGATTTTCTCCAGGTATGCCTCAAATTCGAAATTCATGGTCATGCCCTGCAAGTGCTTGTTGGTTCATTGTTTAAGGGTTGTGGTTGCTTGGATTGGGAAAGAAGGAAGTAGAGAGTGAGAGAGAGAGAGAAGGGTGAATTCGTTGATATAGGAGGACTATGAGAGAGAGACAGACAAAGGTGTAGTTAGGAGAGAGCAGTGAGGTCTGAGTGAAGAGGTGCGAAAGGAACGGTTAGGCAAGCGTAGAGCTGGGCAGACCCAAGAGATAGCGTGTATGGCTGGCTACATAGGGAACATGATGGCATGCAGAAGGGGAGCATGGAGAGGTGTGCAAGAGGCAAGAGGTAGATCACGATCTGGGCCGAGAGCTATTTGGGGGGGCCTGGAGGCTAAGAAAAGCACCATCCCCTCCAAAATTGGAGGGTGGGCTTTCTAAAACCTTGCTTACCCACCTTATAGCTCAGACAGTTTGCCTCTTACCCCAAGCTCGTGGAGCCTATCATGTGGTACGATGTGCTCTATAGATGATCGTACGGCATAGCCAGGAGTGAGAGTAGCAGGGTTTAGTGATTCGTGATGATCATACCAACCTATGTTTTCCTCGGCCAGCCTTTCTTTTCTTTCATCATCTCCTATCTAACTAGATTTCACTCTGTTCTAGTCTCCTAGCTCCGAGCTCACCTATTTGTTCTCTTCTCTAGACTACCCTCTTCATCAGATCTGACTTCAGTTGTGGCTGATCCAGTAGACCCTAGGCCGGGCTCGCTATGGGTGATCAAGATATGAATTACCACAAAGAGGATGACTAGGGCCTCTACAATGATTTGATTACGAAGACTGCCTTCAGTGAATTCACCAACTACTCTCAATGAAAGGTTTGAGTGGGTTAATGCAAATCAAACAAGGTTAACACAACAACTCCAAGGGATTCAAGCTTCAATCTCACTTTTGACTAGCACTGTTCAAGTGCTCATGCATGTGGATGCTTTGGCTTCAGTGTTGGGTCCTAATATCACTCTAGATCCTTATCCTGGAGATAAGAAATCCAGAACTGAGGAGGTGGTTGATACTTGGTTGCACAAGTAGCAAGTACACTTCTAGTTTCACCCTTACCCCCATGAAAAGAAGATTCAGCTTGCAGCATCGTATATGTTAGGGAAGGCTTCATTGTGGTGGAAGGAACTTCGACCGAAGCTTGCAACATGGATCAAATTTGAAGAGGTCTTCAAGAAAGAGTTTTTGAAGAAGGAGGAAGATTATCATATCGTAGGTAAGCTCAAGGGCCTCGATATGTCCAAGCTGAATTTGACTTTTGAAGTCTATCTTCAGAGGTTTCGTGATTTGCAGACTAGAGCTACAAAGATGGATCCCGTCACCTTGTTAGGTTCTATGTGGATAGTTTTCCTGACTCTCGTACAAGCTTTAGATCAAGAATAACAAGTGTACCACTTTGCAAGAAGCCATGAACTATGCACACATCTATGATGATACCATGGCCAGTGCAAAGGGAACCACTACTGCCGACACAAGTGGGAAGAACGAGAGGAAGTTCTTCTAGTCAACAACTGGTACCGAGGAGTTGAAGTCAATTGACAATGCCTCTAAGAAGAACCCGACTTAGACAAAGAATGATTGAGCATGTTTGCTATGCACCTTGAAGTTAAAGAAAGAAGGATGTTGCTTTATATGGGAGGAGTGGGGCCACACTTGAAATGATTATCCTAAGTGCAAGAACCAGTTGCAAACGTCAGGACCAAAGCTTCATGCGAGACAAGGTACCAAAGCTAAGGGAGCTAACCAAGCCTCGATGTGATAAGTATTTCTGTAAATGTCATTACTTGCCCACTTTCTTGTAACTGCACTTTTAATAATCTGTTATTTGGCCCCCATGACCTTTTCCAAGTTTATGGAGAAGTAAGGGACCAAAGATGACATTCTCTTTGACTTAAGCAGCTCTCACAATTTTGTGAACTACAAACTTGTGCAGAGGATGGGGCTGTCAATGACACCTAGCGATCACACATACGAGATGCAGCTTCTAGCTGAGAAGCAGTTTGGGATCGTAAGGTCGATGCACTTTCTATCCAGATTCAAGACTACATATCTGCACTTATGCGCTATGTCATGCACTTGGAACATGTGGACTTGTTAATCGGAATAGAGTGGTTTAAATTTTAACCCACAATATTCAGATTGGATGGAAAGAGCATACACTCTCTTTTTTGGACAAGGACAACCAATTTTGTATTCAATGTGTTTTGATTCCGCTTTCTTCATTTGTTGTCTCTGTTAATATCAAAAATGATTTAAGCATGTTTGAACTGTGAATTGAGAATGTTGTTAGATGATTTCATGGATGATTCCTTGCTCAACTACCGGAAGGTTTGCCTCCAGAACGGGCAGTAGATCATCACATAGATTTAGTACCTGGGGATCAACCTATTAGTATTCCACCTTATAGGATGAGCTAGCTTGAGGAGGATGAGTTAGCTTCACACCTACTAGATTATCTGAATATGGGCGATATTGGCCCATGTAAATCACTTCACGATGCACTTGTCCTCTTAAGAAAGAAGAAAGATGGTTCATGGAGAATGTGTGTAGATTATAAACGATTGAATAAAGTGAGAATTAAGAATCGCTACCCTCTTTATCGTTCCTATGTTTTGATAGACTGTTTGGTTGGAGAAAAGTAACTCACTAAGATTGATTTGCGTATGGGTTATCACCAAATCCATATCTATGCTAAACACATAGATAAAGCCGCTTTTCAAACTAGGTATGGCCCTTGGGGGGGTCACTATGTATAAACCCTCTATACCACGTGCATTCAAGGCCTATTTCTAAAATCCCTTATCTGTAAATTTTTCATTATAAAATATACCCCTTTTCTATACAAATATGTAAAATTTTCTAAAAACTATTTTAAATAGTCTCTTATGTATATTTATTTCTGTAAATTTTAGAAATAAAAAATATCCTTCTGTTGAACTCACATGATAGGGTTGCATATGATGAGTGAACCCCCCGAGGTATGGCCACTACGGGTTTCTTATATTACCTTTTGGTTTGACCAATCCTTCTGCTACCTTTCAGAAAATGATGAATGATTTGTCCCAAGATTTTTTGGGCAAATTCATTGTCGTGTTCTTAGATGACATCTTGGTATATAGTCGAACGCTGGAGGATCACATTGGACACCTTTGCATTATCTTAGTTATTCTAAGGCAGCATAGGCTCTATGCCAAGATGAGTAAATGTGACTTCTTTATGAAGAAGATCATTTACTTAGGACACAAGATTTCTTATGAAGGTATTAGCATTGATCTAGATCATATCTAGAAAGGTTTTGGAATGGCACATCCCTCAGACTTCGATCTTTCCTAGGATTTATGGTTTTTCTACAGAAGTTCATGTGTGATTATTCGAATATCACGGCACCCTTGACCAACATACTGAAAGGTCATGGACGGAGATCTACCCAACCGATTTCTTGGAACGATGCATTGAACAAGCCTTTTGAAACCTTGAAGCTAACTATCAAGGAAGCTCCTATTCTTGCATTACCCGACCCTACCTGGCCTTATGTTTTAGAGGCTGATGCGAGTGATTTTGCGATTGGGGAAGCTTTATTTCAAGAGGACAGACTTGTAACTTTTGAGAGTAAAATGCTAGACGACACTCAATATCGTTGGCCCACACTAGAAAAAGAACTATATGCAGTTGTGTATGCTCTAAAGATTTGGAGACAAAACTTGTATGGTTCAAAGTTTCTTGCATTCATTAGTCAATCAAGTATGTGTGTGACGGGTCTGAATTGAGGGGATGAAAGGCTAGATGGGCAGTGTTAATGCAAGATTTTTATTTTGAAATATGTTATCGAAAGGGTTCAATGAATAGTGTGGCAGATGACTTAAGTCAAGTCAAGTTTGTAAATGCTATGTCATTTACGAAAATATCCTTAGACCTATTTCAATCCTTGAGGGGGATTTGGGCAACTGATATTCATTTCGATTCTTATTGGCAGAAAGTCCAAGATGCGATCTCCATGGTTGACTAGGACTGGGGATTGTGCCAACTACAGTACAGGCAATGGGATGTCAGTGGATGATTAGGAACGGCTTCCTATTTTGGAATGGAAAGATATGTGTGCCAGATGTTTCAGATCTACAATCTAAGATTCTCTGGGAGTGTCATGATCCAGGTATACATTGGACTCTCTCTCATGTGAAACATACCTTTTATTGGCCTAAGATGCGTGCATTTATTGAAAACTATGTGGTAGGTTGTCAGGTTTGCCAGGTTACTAACGCAGAATGCCTTAGAAGCACAGGTGTATTATACCCATTGCAAATCTTGAGTAATAAATGGGAAAGTATTTCCATGGATTTCATTACTGGTTTGCCTAGAATGCGCAAGGGTCATGATAGTTCCATTTGGGTCATAGTTGACCGCCTGACAAAGATGGCTTGATTTTTACCTACTAGATCCACCATATCATTTTTTCAGTTGGCTCACGAGTTTGTGGACCAATTGTTTAAGCTATATGGTTTGCCTTCCGACATAGTCAGTGATAGGGACTCAAAGTTTACAAGTAACTTCTGGACACTTCTTTTTGAGAAGTTGGAAACTACTCTAAGTATGAGTTCCTCAGATCATGCACAATCTGATGGAAGTATTGAGAAGGTCAACCAATTGGTTGAAGATATGCTTTGGATATATGTTTCTAAGAGAGAGTATTCATGGGAGGATTATCTCCCCATGATAGAATTTGCTTACAATAGTGCAAAGCATTCAAGTACTGGTTACAGTCCTTTTATGCTTATGTATATGTTTCAACCTAAGTCGCCAGTTATGGCTAGATTCAAGGGAATTCAAAATGATGCTACAAGGACATTCTTGCAAGACATGCAAGAAATGTTGCAGTTTGCCAAGGAGTCTATTAGAAGTACCCAAGATCGGGACAGATTTTATGCTAATAGACATCGTTCACCCAACGAGTTCTCTGAAGGGATGATGGTATATTTACGTATTCCCAAGGAAGACAAGAGCCTAAGTACTAGCCTGGTTCCAAAATTATCCCACAGATATTGTGATCCCTTCAAGATTATTAAAAGAATTGGACCAGCTGCATATAAACTAGAATTGCCTCTTGATGTTAAAGTACATCTAGTGTTTCATGTCAATAGATTGAAAGAGTTACTAGGTGCGGATGATCAACTTGTTTCTCCTCAAGAAATAGTAGAATTTACAAATTTGACTTTTCTTCCACATGAACCTGAGAATATTCTTGAATTTCATGAAGACAGATTCGTAATGGAATTATCACGGAATACAAGATCAAGTGAAAGGATCATGTTGAGGAGGATGCAACATGGGAGACATTACCTAACCTCCAACGGACATTTTCGGGTTTGTTAGCGAACTCAGGAGTGAGTTCTTAGAGGAGGGGAAGTATGTCATGTGGAGGGATTGGTATGTGACATCTACTGTGGTACACAAGACTAGCTCAAGTAGCTTGGGAGGCTTGGGGCTAGGCAGGCTTGATTCTCGAGTTGAGTGACAAGGGTACGAACCAAATAGAGGTCTTCGCTAAAGCTTTTCTATTGAGTGTGCAAAGCGTTAGTCTTTGTTAACAAGCTCCTAGTGCGCCATGTCTTGGTAAGATGTACGTCGGGTAACATGTATTCTCTTGGATGCCTAAAGAACAGTGTGGGGAAAGCGCTCGGAAAGCGATTTCCTCGCAACAACATATTTCTTTGAAAATGTTCATTGATGTGAAGCCTTTTGATGGGGCGACACATATTTTCTTGTCCTCAAAATCAACAACTTGATGTGCTGTGTAGATGTTGTGTGCAAGTGTATCAGTTGCTACAACGTCATCATCGTCCTCAATGTCGAGTCATTGAGAGGTTGTTGATAAATTGCTTGATTTAGTGTGTTGATGTGGTTGGCCCATAGGGGATTAAGTGATACCTCAGACTTATAGTACAATGGTGTATGTATCAACTCATGCGAAGAATTTAAAGTCAAAGTGGGATGCACAAGGCCGCTCATGTAGCTGTGCATGTATGCAAGTTTGCGTTTCAGTGCCACCATCACTATTGTGCTATTGTCAAGAAAGTGTGGCAATATGCATTGTGCTCTGTCAACATCCGCAAAAGCGTTAACGACTGCACACAGAAATATACTAGCATGGTTGGTGTCAAACATTATCGCTTGGATTTTTCTGCTCATAGGATTTTGCTCAGAAAATGTACACATCCCTCCACAACCTACCATCGTGCTTTTATAATCAATTTGCAAGGCAATACCTCCCTCAAATACTTGAGTAGATCTCTGCAAACAAATCTTAACACTAATGAAATGAATATTTCTACAGACGTCTCCAATCCACCATCTATTACCGAGGCCTCTTCCTTGATATGGCATAGCCTTGAATCACAATGACTTGTGAGGTAGTTGTATACGGCGCTGGAATTGATCACAGAACTTTTTTTTTTTTTAACGGGGGAAATTCACAATTGTATTAAGGTTCAATAACAATTGCAAAAAGCAAAGGCGCCAACGGGTGGCCTTGTCTAATTGACCTTTGAAGTGAAAACCTCTAATAATGATAACCATTGACTGACACCCTGGCAGAGGCATTTGTAAATAGCATCTTAGTAAGCCTACAAAATTCATCTCCAAACCCTAAAGCTTGCATAGTGCATAAAATAATCTCCCATCAGTAGCTGATTCTATCATAGGCCTTTTCTAGGTCCAAATTGAGCATAACCATCTTCATATTTTGAGCCAATGCATAGTCTACTGCCAACAAAGCATTCAAAATAGCTTCATGGATGTTTCTCCTAGTAACAAATCCAAACTGATTCGGATGTATCAATCTACCCAACATGAATTTAATTATGTTGGCTAGCAGTTTTGCTACTATCTTATCGATCATGTTAAGCATGGAGAGGGGTCTCCATTGGCTGGGACTGAATCTATTATGACTTTTTGGAATTAGTTTAATAATTCCAGTGTTTAGTCCATTAGGTAGCTCACCCTTGTTATAGCACCAGTTGATCAAGTCAATCATTTGACTCTTGCAAGTGAATATTGTTGGAAGAATTCTACTGGCATACCATCAGGGCCAGGGGCCTTATCCTTAGCCAATTGCATAGCTGTGAATTTAATCTCCCTCTGAAAAGGAATTTGAAGGAGTAAAGCTTCATGAGCATGGGCTTTTTGTGGCATGTCAGCAAGGAAGGTCGAAACTCTCTCCTAAAAATTAGAGGCATAATTGGTTTAGTTCCTGCAACCTTGGCCAAGTGTTTCACAAAGACCTTTGCTATGTTGGCATCGATTGTGACCACCCTTCCTTCCTCGTCATTGATCATATTGATGCACTCCCTCTGTTTCTTTTCTCTTACTGCTCTGAAGAAAAATCGAGTAGGCCTATCTCCATCCTCAAGCCATTTCATCCTAGCATGTACTCTAGCAGCCTCTGGTCTTTTATGCTCTTGAGCCCTTAAAAAGAGTTCAGTGGTACTAAGCAATGCTGATAGAGTGTTATCTCTTGGGTTCTTCTGAATTTAGAATCAGTGATTCTCTTGCCACACTGGTAGCATTCTCTACTACTCTGCTATGCTTTGCTTTATCCCTTCCAAATTCTTTAGCCACAGCCACTGTTGCATGTATACATTCGTTCCAACAATTAACTGGGTGACTAGAAGAGGCCACAGCCTCCTTCCACTTCTCACAAACCTTCACATCAAACTCTCTCCAACCCATTAAAGAGGAGTTCCACTTAAAAGGGATCATCCCTTTATTTGTTGCCTTGACTTCCAACCTATCAAACCCTACCATGATAGGAAAATGATCCGAGGAGTAACATTCTAGAAGTACCTTACCGTGAAGAGAAGGACTCAACCACCATCCACCTTGGCTGAAGTATATTCTATCGAGGCGGGCTGCATGCCAAGTATCATCTCCATGTTTATTGTGCCAGGTGAAAACCTGCAGGTTTTTTAGCATCTCAAAACTAGTCCAATCCACTAGTCTACATACGAATTCAAAATGCTGCCAAGCTCCTCTTTCAATTAGATGCATGTCCGAACTCTCATGCAAACGATCCTTCATAGAGAAGAAATTGTTCTAGGCCCCTAAGAGAATAGCATTCTTGTCAGCCACCACAGCCACTCTTAATTGATCCCATAAGCTAGCTCTCTGAGTTGAGCTATTTGATGCATATACATCTATGACAAAGAAGGTAAACTCTTGCATACACACATCAATCAAAATGTACTCCTTGTTATCATCTTTATTTATTGTCCCAACCTTGACCTTGTCATCACTGAGAAGTAAAGCAGTTTCGCCTTTCCCTATCTGAGGACAATTAGTGATGCAAACATAACCTAGTATTTGAAGTTCATCAAGTAGCCTAGGCCCAACTTTCAGCTCTTGCAATGCCAAACTGCTTGGTCTATACTTATGCAATAAATTTCTGATGATGACCTATTGTTTCCAAAAAGTGCATGCACCCCTGACATTCCAAGACATGAAGACCAGCATTAGGAAAAAAGGGAGCTCATTTTGGGGCCTTTTGGCCAAAATGAAAAATAGCTCTCAACCAATGGCCATAGATCCAATGTAACGTGGGAAAATTATAAAAATTTTGAATTGTATCTGGATTGTCAAATCAAGAAAGAATATTTTATTCATGTACAACTATAAAAAACAATTTAAAAATTTGGTCGAGCTACTGACACGATTCTACTACCTAACAATATCTCATTCAAAATACATCATCAACTGAAATGTGCTTTCCCCCCAAACTAGTCTCCCCTCCCAAATTACTCTTCCCTCTCTCTCTCTCTCTCTCTCTCTCTCTCTCTCTCTCTCTCTCTCTCTCTCTCTCTCTCTCTCTCTCTCTCTCTCTCTCTCTCTCTCTCTCTCTCTCTCTCTCTCTCTCTCTGTTTCCTCCTCATAAACATTCCTTCAACCTATGGTTTGTGTTTCTTTTCGTGATTTTTGGGTGGCAACGGCAAACGAGAACTCGAAATACCTCTAGGACCAAGATACAAGAGCGAGATCTTTTGTTTGTCAATATCTTTCTTTAAATCTAATCTATTCTTGTGCAAAATTATGTGTTTATCAAAATGTTACAGACTAGAATATAACCTTTGCAAGTTTTTCATGGGTACGGCAAACCATAAACAGGACCTCGCGAGAAGCTTTGTTAATCAAAATATCAAGGAGCAAGGTACAATAGTGATCTCTTTGTTTTTTTCAATCTCTCTTTTTGATATTTAAGATGTGAAAGTGTTAAGTTGGATAATATTCTTTCAGTTTTCAGTGAAAAAGAGTGTATTTATAAAGATGTTGCAAAATGGAATGTAACTTTTGAAAGTTTTCCATGGTCTTAGTTTTTCAGAAAGCTTTGTTGATCATAATATTGAAGCACAAGGTACGAGAATGATGTCATTGCAATCTCTCTAGTTGATAATATTCTTAAGTTTTGAATAAGAAGATCATGCTTATGCAAGACTAGAGTATAATGCATGCTCTTTGATATGTCCATTGAGTTTCTGGTGTTCGCATAAAAGTTTGGATACTAGTCTCAATGGCGTGCATTGATAATCAGAACCCTTCTTGTGCCAAACTTTGTGTTGATCAGACTGTCGAGGATGAAGCTATAGACGTGAGCTCCCTCACTCATCGATCTCTTTCCTGTATATCTTCCATCGATGTTGCCAACAAGGTTACACTGGTGGATGGCTCCTGGCAAAGACTGGCTGTATCAAAAGGAAGTTGGGTGCTCATGCAACCAAACAAAAGGAAGAAGCCACACTCAAGTAATCTCTTTTTGGCATCTTGGAAGGGTAGGGTGAAAGGTTTTAGAACCAAGGAGGGGATGAAATCAATAAAGGAAATATTGGTTCAACATGTGTACATGCATAGAAAATTTTTATTTCATAATCGGAGAATTTCTTGAACCTCAATCTCTTTATTTTTATTTTCAGATTTATATCCTTCATCTTATGAGTAGTGGCAACCTACCGAATGCATTTTAGGATTCCTGGATGTGTTACATGGGTCCATAGGAGAGTTGCAATATCAAGGTAGATCGGTAGCACAGTTAGCTCAGTTAGGAGCCTTTTTCTATGATCATTTTTACCAACTATTGGATAAATCCAACACCCATGGTGTGTTGAAGAAACTAGCTCTTCCAGCATGGAATACCATTGATTGGCCAATTCCTAATGGTGTTGTAACAAAGTCATATAGAGCCACATTGTTTTCAAAAGTATAATTATCCTTACGGCCAGGGATTGCTAGTAGAATCAAAAAAATAACTATTTGCATGCCAATAACAATCTTTGTAGATCTATTCAATAAATCTTCTATCAAGATTTGCAAGACGATGCTTACTTATAATGCATATGGTGCTAAAAGAATCCCTTACTTATAATGCATATGGTGCTGAAAGAATCCCTGACTTCTTGAATTATGGTTGGGACATGATGACATCCAACAAAGTATACTTAGAGGCCACTCAAAATTTAATATGAACATTTTACTATAAATGCAGTACAATGATAGGGAACCAACTGCTTCCAATGGATCAAGATTTCAACTTTTTTGGTCTTAAGAATGAAGCACTGGATATCACCATTAACGAGAATGACAATTTATTAGGAATTATATCACTCAGATAATGCTACACACTCACTCAATTACGCCAGGACATTCAAGTGGGGACAAAGGGTAGTGTTGTAGAAAGATTCTCATTCACTCTGAATAACAAGAAGGTAAACAAAGAGTTGGATGTGACTCAATGTTTTTTATTTATTCTTGAACGAATCATTGATTTACACTACATGTTGATAGGTATTGGAGTGAAGGGAAAGGAGAATTCTATGTAGAGATATCCCAAATGGAATTATTGAGATAATTCAAATTTCATAATTACATGTACGAAATGATTATTTTCATAGTATACAATTGTGAGGCAACGGATAAACATTATACATTATATTGTCAAACAAACTGATGATTCACAAACAATCAATGCCATTGACGTGATGGTGGATGCTATGACTCGAAGATAATCTAGAGTTTAGAAGGAGGTTCCAGGGTTTAGAGAGAGGTTCCACAGTTTAGAAGAGGTTCCAGGGTTAGAAGGAGGTTCCAAGGTTTAGAAGGAGGTTCTAGGGTTTAGAGAGGGGTCCCACAGTTTAGAAGAGTTTCCAGGGTTAGAAGGAGGTTCCAAGGTTCAGAAGGAGTCCAGGGTTAGAAGAAGGATCCAAGGTTCAGGGTAGAGTACATGGTATGTGCAATGAATAGATGAATAGACAACACTTCTGAGCACTTTGGAAGAGAAAGCATGGAAGAGAAAGCAATGGAAAAAGGGAAGAGACACTCAAGAGAGAGAACCTGAAGTGATCTTCATTACCAATAGAGTGAGACTCTACTCCAATACAACTCAAAATACTATAAACACAAGGGAGAAGAAGAGGTTCATACGTACAAGAGGGAGCAGAAGCTCCAAGACTACTCATAGAGAGAGAATGAACTAGAGAGAGATGGACTCAAGAGTCTACATAAGAGAATATCTACAAGAGGGAGAGAAGGCTCATGGAAGAGGCTTGAGGAGACTAGAGCTACAGCAACATGAGGCCTAATGGTGGAAGAGATGATGAACAAGGGAGAGGAGGGCTCCTTTTATAGAGATTTTTATCTCCCTCCTTCACCCATTTACAATTGCTGCCTGTAGATTCCTTTCCCATCAATCACATAAGCCCATATGTCACCATCCATGTCCTTTTTGGCTAGTCTTGCCATGTGTCCCATCAAAAGATGCTCAAGACTCTTAAAATATTGAGAAAGTCAAGAGTCTCCCCACATGGAGCCCATAGGGACCCTCTCTTTTCCATATGTCCACAGATTCCTCCTTATTCCACATAGGAATTCTAGAAGGATTCCTCTTGACTCCACACTCCTCCACATGCCTTCTACACACTTGGCATGTGGCCTCTCTTATGTTATTGGTAAACATGGACATGAGCCCACCTCTTTATATGCCTCACTCTTCCTATTTTCTAAAAACCCCATAATATCCCATACACAAATAACTCTCACCCCATTCCAAGGTATTTATCATTCATACACATGGTATGTACAATGATCCATTCCACTCATCCTCTCAATCCATACAATATCTTAGAAAATAGAAATAAGTGAGAGCCGCTAGGCTATCACTTGATACTCAAACTCTTATCAAACATAGAAGAAAACAACACCAATGCCAAATAAAAAATATCAATTTTTGGCGTCACAATATTCTCAATCCACATCTCCACATCATGTAGTCCACATCCTAGGATGGCTACTTTAATTCTTTCCTTATCACACACCTATTGCCTCTTATTCATGTGCACATGGCACCATATCCCCCTCATCCAGCCCCTCAAACTATTGAGCCTAGACCTAAGGATCGTGAGCCCCTTCCCCATCCATTTACTGATGTTGGACGTGAGAATCCTTTACAAAGTTCAAATCCTCCTAGTTGAGTTGAGGCGAATTGTACTCTTGGAAGTTTGTAATGCATAATGACGTTTAATTAATTTCATCTATATACAAGACTCTAGTTTGTAATCCATAGAGAGAGAAAGAGAGATAGAGAGAGAGAGAGAGAGAGAGAGAAGAGAGAGAGAGAGAGAGACTTGACTCATGAATATGGATGTATCTATTACAAACTTTGAATAACAAATTGTTACAATACCAAAGAAACTGATTCTCCATTGTTTTTTGTAAATAATAAAAAATATTGCTACAATACTAATTATGGCTATAACTTTAGAGCCAAAACTATAGTAGAACTTCTCTAATTCCAACAATATGAGCCTAGAAAGGTTCAACTACTAGAGAGAAGGCAAGATCAGAACATGGAAGAGAAGGTGGTGTACGAGAAAAAGACACAATAAAAGGTCGTCGGTCAACCTTCTTCATAGGATCATCCTCTATCGCCTGAACGACACTACCTTCTAACTTTAGAACCTCCTTCTAACCCTTAAACTCCTCCTAAACCTTGCAACCCCCAATGAAGGCGAAAGCCTTCATTACCTCAATCATAATGATACACGTTCCTTTTACACATGCATGCACTTTGTTTGCTTACCACACTTAAGCCTACATCTCTCACCGGAACATGACTCGAGGTCTTAAGCTACATGTATACTACAAATGACAACCCCAATATATCTGTAGGTGACAAAAAGCCTTGGAACCCTGCATACTGAGTATACCCATCTCTCCTATGAAAGTAGTAGGAAAGAGCCAACATTTGGTGCCATTGCTGGGGAGACTAGCATCTCAAGCAAGAGTAAACATATGCAGGTATGTGTAGAAAACAAACTACTTCGAACTTTCACGAAAACAACACTCAAGGGCAAGGAGAGTAAATTTTTTCCCAATTCTAGCCAAACATATCTAGCCCAAGCATCAACCTTGGGTTACTACCTTAAGAAATTTTCTTTATTTCTTAAATAGAAGCCACTTGATAAGCAATCATGCTAGGTAGTGGACACAAATGCATGGAGCTTGCAATTTTGATCATTTCACCTTTTTGCAGAAAGAGCAAACCGAGCTATCCATACTATCCATAACAAGTTACGGCTCAAGAAAAGTTTAGGGTTTAACCCTAAACCTGAACTCATTTCCTATAAAACCCACTCCACCCCCTCATCCTTCATCTTTTACATTGTGCCTCCATACTCTTCTTCATTCCGAGCCCTATGCAAGACACTCCTCCCTCTCCATCAACCACCACCTTACTCTCATCCTCACATTGTAAGTGACTTCGAGCCCATCTCGTAGCGATAACCTAACATCCACCCACCATCCATTGTTCCTCAACAATCCCATTACATCGAGAAAGACTTGGAGAGGGTCAGGTGGCCACTTCTTCCTCCCTTTGGATTTCCGTCCGTCAAGTTCTTTTTCTCCTCTATTTTTTTTCCCCCTCCCATTTCCACCACCCCTTTCCCCCTCCCCCCCTCCCCCCTTCCCCTTTCCCCCTCCATCTCCATCTTCATCTCTCCCCCCTCCCCCTCCCTCTCCATCTCCAGCCCCCTCCCCCCCTCCCCTCCTCCATCTTCACCAGCATCACCCCTCCCGCCCTCCATCTCCCACCACCCCTCCCGCTTCCTCGCCCCCTCCTCTCACCCCCCCACGCCCCCCCCCCTCCCACCCGCTACCCCCCGTGGCGGCGTCCTATAGCGCCACCCTACACAGGTGGTGCCCCTTGATTTCCTTATTCCATATGTCAAGTTCTTTTTCTTCTCTTTTTTGCCTCCCATTTTTCCACCACCCCTTCCCCCTCCCCCCTCTCCCCCCTTCCCCCCCCCCTCTCCCCTCCCACTTCCCCCATCCCATCCTCCATCTCCATCTCCCTCCCCCTCCCCTCCCCCTCCATCTCCACCAACCCCCCCCTCTCCCCCTCCCCCTCCTCCCCCTTTCCCCCCCTCCATCTCATCTCCCCCCTCCCCCCTCCCCCATTCCCCCCTCCATCTCCATCTCCCCCTCCCCCCCATCTCCACCACCCCCCCCCCTCCCTCCCTCCATCTTCACCACCATCACCCCCTCCCCCCCCTCCATCTCCCACCACCCCCTCCCTCTTCCCTCCCCCCCCCCTCCCCCTCTTCTCTTCTCTCTCTCTCTCTCTCTCTCTCTCTCTCTCTCTCTCTCTCTCTCTCTCTTTCCCTCCCCCTCCATCTCCACCACCCCCTCCCTCTTTCCCTCCCCCTTTCTCTCTCTCTCTCTTTCCTTCCACCTCCCATTTCCACCACCCCTCCCCCCTCCATTTCCACCACCCCCCCCTCCCCTTTCCATCTCCACCACCCCCCTCCCCCATTCCCCCCTCCATCTCCATCTCCCCCTCCCTCGCCCCCCCTCCCCTTTTCCCCCCTCCATCTCCCCCTCCCCCCTCCCCCTCCATCTCCACCTCCCCCTCCCCCCTCCCTCCCATCCCTCCCTCTCCCCATCACCCCATCACCCCTCCCCCCCTCCATCTCCATCACCCCCTCCCTCTTTCCCTCCCCCTTTCTCTCTCTCTCTCTTTCCCTCCCCCTCCATCTCCCACCACCACCACCCCCTCCCCCTCCATCTCCACAACCCCCTCCCTCTTTCCCTCCCCCTTTCTCTCTCTCTCTCTTTCCTTCCACCTCCCATTTCCACCACCCCCTCCCTCTTCCCTTCCCTTTCTCTCCTCTCTCTCTCTCTTTCCTTCCACCACCCCCTCCCTCTTTCCCTCCCCCTTTCTCTCTCTATCTCTTTCCTTCCACCACCCCCTCCCCCCTTCCATTTCCACCACCCCCTCCCCCTTTCCGTCTCCACCCCCTTCCCCTCCCCCATTCCCCCCTCCATCTCCATCTCCCCCTCCCCCCCCCTTTTCCCCCTCCGTCTCCCATCTCCATCTCCCCCTCCCCCCTCCCCCCTTCCCCTCCATCTCCACCACCCCCTCCCTCCCTCCCTCCCTCCTCACCCCATCACCCCTCCCCCCTCCATCTCCACCACCCCCCTCCCTCTTTCCCTCCCCCTTTCTCTCTCTCTCTCTTTCCCTCCCCCTCCATCTCCACCATCACCACCCCCTCCCCCCTCCATCTCCACCACCCCCTCCCTCTTTCCCTCCCCCTCTCTCTCCTCTCTCTCTCTCTCTCTCTCTCTCTCTCTCTCTCTCTCTCTCTCTCTCTCTCTCATTCTCTCGCCCTCCCCTCCTTCCCCCCCCCTCTCTCTCTCTCTCTCCCCCTTACCCCCCCTCTCTCTACCATCCCCCTCCCTCTTCCTCTCTCCCGCCCTCTCTACCATCCCCCTCCCTCTTCTCTCTCCCCTGCTCTCTCTACCACCCCCCTCCCCCTCTGTGCTCTCCCCCCACCCCCCGCCCTCCTGCAACGGTGGCCCCCGCCCCCCACTCGCCCGCGACGCACTCCCCTCGCCCCCCACTCGCCACACCTCCCCCGCCCCCCACCTGCCACCTCGCCCCGCCCGCCCGTGCGCCCGCCCCCCTCTCCCCTTTCTCCCTGCCTCCCTCTCCTCTCACCGCCTGCCCTCTCCCCTTGCCCCCTCTCCTCTCACCCCCCACACGCCCCCCGCCCCCACCCGTCGCCCCTCTCACCCTCCCCTCTCCCCTCCCTCCCCTACGTACCTGCATACCCCCCCTTCCGTCCCCTTTCTCCCTTGCTCGAACCCCCCCCCCCCCCCCCCCGTGCCGCCGTCGGGAAGCCCCCCACACTGTTTTTTTTAAATACTAACCTAACCTAGAAAACTAACTTTAGTTAGGTTAGGTTAGTTAAGTTAGGCTAGTTTAGTTAACCCTAGGTTAGTTTACCTACCCTAGGTTAGTCTAACTACAGTTAGTTTACCTAAGTTAGCTATTAATAGTTAGGTTAGGTTCACTAACCTTCAATTAGTTAACCTAACTTGGTTCCAATCCCTCAGTTGGACTTTAAGTCCATTCACACCACCCTTAGCCCTCCCCCCAACAAAAAGGTCAATTTTACCCCTCCATTAACCCCTTGTAACTCATCTGTTTGGGACCCAAACTGAACCCCGTTTGAACCTAGATTTCACACACAAAAACATCATGCTATGGGTATTTTTCTAGCCCATTGCACACCATTTCAGCATCCCTAGCACTCGCTCATTCGTGCCCCTGTGTGGGCCATGTTTCGCACAAATTCGCTTGTATTTTCATGTCGTGACCTCCGATTACCGATCCGTCTGCACCGACACATTTCCCTACACACGTAGGACAATCTTAAGCACGTTATTAACATGATGGTCCCTAGACACACAAACACCACTCTAACCTCCCAACAACACTACATCCACACCCACACTTGTGACAGCGGCACCCTTGGCAAATCTCGCCCAATCTACATGCAGCTACATTCCGGCCAATGCCTTTGACTCCAACGCTTGCCACATCCACATATAACTCCATTGCAACAACCACCCTCGCCAATCCTCTACCCCGAATCCCCCCCTGATATTCAACCACTCCCTTTAACTCCTCCACAACCCAACATGGCTGGACGTCGTCATGATAATGATGGGGATATCGACCTCGATGTAGAGGCTGACAATTTCTTTAATTGAAGAAGTAATAGCAATCATGGCAGATGCCCCTTGGGAAAACTGGAACTTTCCAAATATAATGGTTGGGGAGATCCAGCCCGATTCCTCCAGCATTTAGATGCCGCATGCCGAGCAGGTGGCGATCAATCCCATGAAACCAAGGTGGCTTGGTTTCCCATGGCCTTAGCTGATGAAGCATCTGAATGGTACCTAGACCTTCTAGTGGAAGAGCATGCCACATGGGACCTACTTCAGACGAAATTTAAAAGATGCTTTCAAATGGAGAGGCTACAAGATGATCCCACTCTCCAACTCAGCAAGCTCGAACAAGGCCGGAGAGAAAATGTACGCATGTACCTATGTAAGATGAAAACATTAATCACCAAATGTGACCCACACCCAGATGCAAAGTACCTCACGGCTTGGTTCATAGCAAGTCTACAAAAGAAAATCTGAAAGGATATGAAAAAGATAAGTAGCTATGAAACATTCAGTGCTGCTCATGCTGCTCATGCGGCAGCCATTAACATCGAGGATGGCATGACCGACTCAGACACTAGCAGTGATGACGACAGATCTAGTACTCGAGATAAGCACTCCAAAAAAGGCAAATCCAAGTCCATCACCGAAACATCAAATGAAGATTGCCTAGAGGCCATGACCTTGAAGCTGTAAGAAGATATGATGCAGGCCATGGATCAAAAACTTTTCACTTGTCTCAACCGCCAACTCAAACATATCCACGGCAAGAAAATGTTTGGTGTCCACACTGCATGGCAAATCATACAACAAATGAGTGCCGGGTCCTAAGAGCCACGATCACTGCACAAGCAAATCCACTGCCAAGGTTGTGGTGCCATATCTGCATCGTTGGCAGCCATGATGAGAACAGTTGCATCTTCAACATGTGCAACAACCCTCCTCGACCTCAACAATACCAAGCGGCATCCATGCCAGTATACAAACAATCGGCACTTGCACAAGCACCCCCAGCTGCGAGGCTAAATCATGTTCCCATTTAGACACAAGTCCCACAACTACTCAGGAATCCGAATCCATGACCATATCCAAGAGCACCAAATCCAGCTCCTCAGGTAGTTCTAATACATCAATTACAAGCCGAGGAAGTAGACTCGCCATTTGAGTATGAAGCAAAGTACCCATTGTACGATGTAGAAGGTACAAAGTGTCTAATACCAGTTTATGCAAATCAAGTACATCCCAACACATATCACACACCAATCAAATACTACGGTTGTGGAGAAAATCACCGAATCGCAGAGTGCCCTCATCGTGGTAGCCCAGCTACTTTCCAACCACTTTGCAGAGATTGTGGCATACGACATGCCTGTATGGATTGTCCCATGAAAAATAAGGTCCCATAACAAATAGAAATTATGGTTGACGTCCCGATCAGCATCATTAGGGTGGACCATCAAAGTCTGGGTCCGGCAAGTGTAAAATCATGACCTGTAAATGTAATTACACGCCAGCAGAAAGAGGCCACCAAGGACCCTAACATTTCAATCCAACCAAAGCAACTTCTAAAAAAGAAAGCACAAGTGCCTCCACCTCCGCCAAGCAATGAGCAGCTAAGCTCATCCACATCAACTCCTGAGCCTCAAATAAAAGAAGCTACATACCCAAATGCAAAGGTGGAGAAGGCTCGCTTTCAAGCACTTCAACAATGGGTACAAAAGGAACAAACCCAATTTGAGGCTAAGAAAAAAGCTCAATTTGAGGTTGAGAAACAAGCTCAAGACCCAATCCATGACTTGGCCCCACAAAGTATTGATACTGTACTCGAGCCTTTGTTCTAACAACAGACTCCACAATATAATGTACCGCGACATCAATTTGAAGGAGCCGCACTCTCTAGCATCCTGAGTTGCCCTGTGTCAATTCCCATTAGAATCCACTTACGGAATTGTCCCAATCTCTGGGAGAGTTTCAAAGGATGGATTGAACTCGCAAATCCCCCTCCACCTATGAATAACATCGAAGATATCCCTGTGCAGATGGGTGAGAGAGATGACATACGCAACATTACTGTGCTTATGATCCACAAGGCATATAATGAAGTCCAAGCCATAGTGGATGGTAAAGCAGGTGTAAATGTCCTATCAAAGGGGGAGCATAGGAGTGGGAGAGGAAGAAGGTGTAAGAGCATGGGGAAAAGAAGAGAGAGGAAGGGAGGAGGAGGAGGGAGGAGAGAGGAGGAGGAGGGAGGAGGAGGAGGAGGAGGAGGGAGGAGGAGGAGGAAGGAGGAGGAGGGAGAGGAGAGAGAGAGAGGATGGGTTGCAAGGTTGGAGAAGAGGGGAGGAGGAGTTTCAAGGTTAGGACATGCTTTTGGATGTGGAGTGCAAGGAAGCATGAACACTTCCCAATTCTCGTAACAGTGTGCTTGGGTGGGTCCTCACCACATGTGCGTGGAGCAGGGGCAACTGAGGACTGCATGATAGAACCTACGGGATCTCCGTAGGTTCCGTAGGTTTTGGAGAGACCGCCACGATTGCTGGAGCACAAGAATGAACGTATGTAGGACATAATGGGTGTGTAAGATGCCTTCATAGAGAGCCATTACATAATCCCTGAAGAGTATGACCTCATATTACAAGAAGTGGAAGATGAGGTCCCGAGTGACTCGCCTAGTGGCTCAGAGGAGGAATGCACCTCGGACAGTAATGCAGAGCAGTAGACCTCCTCCACTATTTTGGCATTTTTAGAGAATGTCTCTTTTGGAGACAGATTTTGCTTAAGCATACTTTTGAGATAAATTTTGTGCTCTTTTTGTATATGAGAACTCTTGTTTAACAATAGTATTTTTTGCGATATGTTTTATATATGAAAACCTTCTTGGATTCCACTTGTCTTTCATAAATATTTGTCCTTTCAAAACTGGCTTTCATAATTGTCCTTTCATAATTTTCCTTTCTGCATTGATGTCCTTTCATAATTTTCTTAAGTAATTAATTGTCTTTTCATAATTTCTTGAGTTTGAATTTTATAATTGTCTTAAGTAATTAATTGTCTTTCACTTCTTGCCCACTCTTGTGTTTGTTTTGTGTTTTGTGTTTGTGTCTGCGTTTGTCCAATCCCCCCAAATTAGACATGGGATCACATCGCACGTCCAATGAGTACGAAAATCCTCGTAGGAGGAGACATTATGATCTTTACTCTCTAGTGGCCTTTGATTCCACTCAGCCGACTCTTAAGGGTCTACCCTGTGACTACTACCCCTGGCCCAACTCCTCTTGGGCCTAGCACTAAACTACCCTCGGGAAACACCTTTGCAACATCCCATGGCTTTGCCTAGAGTCCCAACGAGTTTGTCGCACAGATGAGAGATGTGGAGGCAGCAAGATTCTTCTCTTTGCTATTCCAAAGGACCTCATCTATTCCCTCTCCTACATTGACGGCTAGACCTACTCGACAGCCTCCTCTCTAGCCCCTCCGACCGAGGGGTCATCACTTGGGTATACCCATCCTAAGGGAAGGAAGAGTAGGAAGGGTCGAGGATGTTGTGGTGACTCGGGAGATGTAGATGAGTCAGCATAGTCATATCCCTATAGGTCTCCACTTGATTAGGAGACCCAGTACCATAGTCAGGTCCCTTATCCTCTCCCACTCCTTCTACTACTCCTCGCTCCATAAGCGCTCAAAGGTACCACCCCTCGCTCTAGATCTACCACCCCTATGACTCCTCCTTTCCCGCCTGAGGACCTGTACTATGAAATCACTAGGGTGGAGAGATAATGGAAAATAAAAAGTGCTCAGAACTGCTAGCCACCATGAGCGGTTGATGAGCCACCACTTCAAGAGCGGCATAGCTACTGGCTAGCGGTACCAGGATGACAAAAAGAAGAAGGTAATCATCAAGGGATTGAAAACACAATAGCCTAACCCCCCAAATTGGGAGTTCAATGAGGATTACATGTGAGAGCGCATGTGTGATGTCTTGAAGCATCATAGGTCAACCTTGTGAACTTCCATCACAAAGGGGAAGGCTAAACCCAACTGGGCAGACAAAGCTAACTAGAAGTTTTAAAGGAGTACAGGGACCAACCCCAAAAGTTTGACAATCAGAGGAGGGCTACGAGGAGATGGCTAGACACCGTACGTGCTTCGCACTTTAGTGCAAGCAGACGGTTGGCGTTCAAGGCATGGGTGGTAAGTCTACTTCTTCTCATTAATTTATTGTTCTATTTGTTTTATTTTGTGTGCACTTTATCTAACTCTCATAAATTGGGCCCACAACAAGCTACAATGGGTCGCCTTCCCACAGCCAATGAGTCAAGACGCGGATTCCGGCATAGGAGTGAAGTTGTGGTTTATTGAGATGGAGGTGGTAGGATCGACAGTCGATTGGGCTGAGGTGGCTACTTGCATGGTATAAGTCTACTTCTACTTGTAATCTCACTTTTTAAATTGTTTTATTCTTTAAGTTCCAATCTAATTACTAATTAATATAGTTTCACTCTTAGGGTGCAGGCTCATCAAATGTCCCATCAGCGAAGGTGAGCATTGATAACGAGGAGGAAGCTCTCAAGGGGATTTGGCTTATACGGCTTCGATGAGGGCCAGGGATCAGCCCAGCGCGACCATGACAATGACAACAATGAAGACAATGATTCAGATGAGCAATAGTAGTAGTAGTAGTTTGTATATACTTCAGCACATATTTGCTTTTGTATGTCGACTCGTTTGAATGATTTTGTATCACCCTTTTTGAAAGGGAAATTTGTAACAAACAAGGTTGTATATACTTCAACATGTATATGCTTCTATCTCTTGGCTCGTTTGAGCGATTTTGTATCACCTCTTTCACAGGGGAAATTTTATAACAAATAAAATTTTGAGAGTTCCATCTTGCCTGTCTGCTTGTAAACATTCTTTTGTAATTACCCAAAAAAAAACATTAGAGGGGCAAAACAGGGATTGTTGTGGCATCACTAATGTTTTTTTTTAAGTTCTATTAAGGGTCACTATATAGCGACACTTTATCATCAGTGTCGCTATATAGTGATGTTTACCAGAGTCGCTATACAGCGATGCTTATATAGTGACATTTCTTTTTTGATGTTAATAGTGACGTAAATAGTAACCTTTGCGCCCATCCAAAAAAAAATTATTATAAAAAACGTCGAACTTTCCGTCAAAAAATGGCTTGCCGTGGGTCCAATTTAATTTTTGCTGTCGGTCAAATGCCGACTTGGGCCCATAGCAAATTATTTCTTTTTTCTTTTGTTCTTTCTATGTGCTCGGTCAAATGCATCGATGTAGAGGCTGATGTGTGTGTAGGACGTGGATTTGTCAAGAGAGGCCCAAAAGTGAGTGATAATTGCGTCAAAATGTACGCATGATGTGACGAGCGTGTAGAGCACGAAAAATTGAGCGATTTTTCTTTTTGCAGTGCCCTCAAATTCTTCATCTCGATAGAAGGGAAAAAAAGGGTGCAAAGTGCTCAACGATGATGTGGCAACAGCTGTGTGTCACATGCAGTGATTGTGCTTGCAAGGGGTGTGCCACTGGGGCACTATGTGATGATGTGGCAAGAGGGTTCACATGTAGTGCATAGTGTGCCTACAGAGGGTCAATGTGTCTACAAGGGTTGTGACATGTGGTAGCAGCAGCTGAGGTGGATGCTGAGACTAGGCATTGATGACATGTCACATGTGGATAAGGCTGATGATGTGGTAGCTGAGCTATTTTGGGTGATGGGGATGCCAAGTGTCAGTTGAGGTGGTAGATAAGATGATGTGGTAGTCGATTGCCACATGTGAGCATGTTGACCAAACTTCTCTGTGTTAACCTAGCCATGGGTTAACCTGACCAGGGGTTGGCTACCAACCCTATCCACTTGCTAACCAGGGTTAATCATACCCAGGTTAAGTTGACCAACCCTCCAATGACCAGACAAGGCTAACCACTGGATTAACTTAACCACAATTAAGTCTTATCCTACCATGTGGCTTTTTGTGAAGATTCATGTCAAGGAAGGCGTCAAGGGCATTCATTGTTGCTAAAGAAGTTTGGAGCTCTTGTTGGAGTCGTTTAGTCGTTGTAGGTAACCGTTGGTTTGTTGAGAGCTTGAAGCTTGCACTGCTGAGATGAAGCTTGGGCTGTGAGGCTAAGTGGCGGGAGCTTGGATGAGATGGTACTAGAGATCTATATCGGAGTAGCTTATGGAAGCCTTGGATGCATCGCATCTGCAGCCGGCTCTAGAGCTTCAATGAAACGACTCACCAAACCACTAGCCCCGACTCTACACACACGCACCACCTCTGGCTGACCAGCCTCTTTAGTAGACTCCCGACTTCTCCCAGCACGTACTACAAAGCCAACTCTGCACGGCTTTCATCTACAGCTCATGCAAAATGATGCATCCATCGATAGCAGCAACGACTACAGTCGCCTCCATCGCCATCGTCAAATGCCTTCTCCAGCAATGCTGCAATGAACGCATCTTCTCTAGACTGAAAAGCTCTTCAATGAATGCAGTTCGAAGCTATCCACCATCGCCTCCATCCATAAGGCTCCGTCACCTTCGCTTTGAAAGCAACCTAAGGTTTCAGACCTTAGGCCTCCTGGGCTGATTTCCATGTGGAAGAGAGAATCTAACCAGAATTAGGTTTGTTAACCTTGGGTTTGGGAATGATTTGTGTTTTAACACGTGGCACCTTATTGGGTAAAGATAACCCAGGTGAGGTTAACCTTGGGTCAGCCTTATGAATAGGGTTAGTTAACTAACCTAACATGTGGCACTCCGATTAAGTTGACCATAGGTCAGTGAAGTGAACCCCAGTTAAGTGAACCATGGGTCAAGTTTACCACGGGTTAGTAAACCATGGTCACGTTTACCTTGACTCAACTAGACTACCACCTCATTAATCTAGTCAGCAGTCCAATCAGCTAACACATCACTCTGACCTCTACAGGCACACACAGTGCTCCATAGGCACTTCATGTGACCACTCCTATCACATTAGCATAGGGCCCCTTGCTAAGCACAATCCTACAAGCTGCATGTGAATAGCCTCTGCCACATCATTGATTGCCCCTCTTCTTGATCAAAACTTCGACAAGCAGTAACTTCCAATCTACGAAGAATTCGGACATGCTTCAAAAAGGAACAGTGATCGTCTTTTTGAGCTCTATGTGTCTATTAAGCCAAACTACTGTATGCAATTAGACACTGTCAATATTGAAAGAAATCAATTGGTAAAACCTTTGCAACAAATGCTAAAGCAATGCATGAATGCAAAAAGCATGACCCTCTCTCCCTCTCTCTCCATCCCCCATGGCTAGGAAAAAGCAGAAGATGAGGAAGCTAGGAACACCAGTGATGCCAAAAGAGGAGAGCTTCTTCAATGACTCACCCCCCCACCCACGCCCCTCAAGACAACAATCCCGATGTGAGAAGCTTCCAATGTGGAAGCCAGAGAGGTGAGAAGAATAGCAAGACTTGGACACGAAGATGGAAGAAGAAAGCAAAGGTCATCCTGACAATACTAAGAGTATAGGTTGAAGAACAACCAAGAGTAGCGACATCGTCCACATTAGCCATGCCCTCCTCCATAGCCTCATGATCCACATGCACCCATAGGGAGAGCACAGCAGTAGCCAACTCTATGTCCAGCCCAAAGGGGTCCTCCTCCAGAGAGATGGTATAGGTTCAAACCAAGCACCGTGGCACTTTGGGAGATCCGCAAGTATCAAAATTCTATCAATCTCATCACCCCAAAGGTGAGCTTTTCCAATGTCATTCGTGAGGTCATAGCAGGGCTATTGCAGGGCTAGCTGGTGTCATTGAACCCCAAGTAATTGAGAATGAAATCATTCAACCCTCTCTTCTTAGGCAAGCCAAAGAGGCATGACTTCACGAACGTTGATGGTGAAAATAGCATCGTCTAGATCATGTGTTTGAGAACATAAATAGAGCAACACTATGTTTTATCAAAACAACAAGATCTGCAGTGTGACGGATAGACTTCATCTTCACCATGCTACTAAGAACCTGAACTTCATAATGTATAATTTTCCATCTGGTGATAATTGCCGATGGAAAACCAAAATATGCTGAGCCAATTTGTCAATATAGTGAGCGATTGAAGCCATCCCTCCCCCGGAAGATCCTCTGGTTCTGCCCTTGTGCATAGCATACTCATCAATCCACAAAACTGTTGAGATCTGGTACCATGAGCACATATTAGAGACTAAGGTATGGTATAGGAATGTATTAAAGTAGCCACCCTAGGATGTGGACTACATGATGTGAGGATGTGGATCAAGGATATCCACAAGGAGAAATATGGATGAGAGGATCCCACAAGTGTTGACTATTCTAAAGGCTCTCTCTATATAAGAAGCCTATCATGTATTGTTGAATAGAAGAAATGCGCATTCACTCAAGATTTTGTTTATGACTCCAAGCTAATCTATCTTAGAACCTAATTGACTTGTGGTACATGTCATGAGCATTCTCTTCATCATGTTTCCACATAGGTTCCATCCACCTTAGAGTGCTCCATAGATCCTGAGGCCCACATGCTTTTACATGGTATCAGAGCATAGGTTTAGCTCTCCTAGTTTAGCTCATTAGTAGTTCACTAGGATTGCTCCCATTCCTAGATTAGTTTCAGAATGTAAGATTAGTTTTAGGTCTTGAGAGTTTCTCGCTTGTAGTTTTGAGAGAGAGATTTCTTGGGTTCATTTCCATTGTGAGAGTTTTCTTCTTTGAGTGAGTTTTTGAAAACCATCTATAATAATGACTCTTGCGTCTTCAAAGCTCAATCATCTGCATAACCAACGACTCCTTTCAACAACAAGATTTTCCAGTGCCCCACCAACCTTCAACGTGCCAATGATGCTCTTCTCTAATAAATCCCGAGTCCTAGCCGACTTTTGGCTCTGCTTCAACCCATCAGAACCAACTCCCACAACTCCATACTTTAGCCTAGGCACACAGCCCGCCATTAACAATCGCTAAGCTACAAGCTCCAAGCCAACCACCTGTGCAACCTCATCTCCTACATGCTCCAATGAGCGGTTGCACATAAAGCACCAAACGCCATCTCCAAACAGCCATCCAACCTTCACATTTGCCTTTGTAAGGAGCTGCTCGCAGAAAAGCCTCACCAATCCAACACATTAGCGCCCGAGCGCCACATCTTGATTATCTATAGCCAGCTGGCCTCTCCAATGCATTCAACAATGAGCAAGAAGCTACAAAGGTATGGTGAATCACAAGCTCTGTATGATGGCACTGATTACCCAAGAGACTAATCTCCTATACATTTTTGTGGCGGATATCTTGCAACAGTTGTTTTGGCCTATGGTGTGCATGCATTCCAGCTTGGTCTAGTGAGAATTATTGTCTCCGTTTCAACCAAAGCCCACATATGGACTGTGGCTACAGACCTGCAGTGATAGAGCTTCATGAGGGATCGTCTGACTTGGCGAAACCGATGTTGAGCCGTCCCAAAGTCTACATACGAGAGCATGACAGTATCATGAGGAGCATGCAGTTTCAAGGCCTCATCGTGACTCCCATGAAAGCAGCAGGCCAACTCTACTTCACCTTCAATCCCTACTCCCATTATCTCCCACACCAAGCGAAAATACTGATGAGCAGTGTTGAAATAATGCGTGCCAACACCGTGCTCTCAGTACGTAGAAGGAATCGAATGTGATTGTTGTTCAAATCTTGACGCTTCTATTGGCAAATCCCCTCAGGGATTTCTCACCTTGAGCTCTCTCATTCAAATCATCCATCTGCAACTCGCTATAGAGGAGAGTGATTGAAACCATGGAGCCAGCAGATCGAAAACCCAGGCAAATTTTGATCACACAATGTTGGAGAGGTTTGCAAAGTGACACGTGGTAGATAAGCCTAGGTCAACTTGACCTTGGGTTAGGCTATGGTAGATTTTTGGACACGTGTCAGGATTACATTTACCATGGTTAAGTTAATTTGCTACCATGTGGCATAGTGCCACCTAAGCACATAGTACCTTGCTAAGCATTGGTCTGTAAAGCAACATGTGACTCCCTATGCCACATCATCATGCCCACTCTCTCTTCATTAAAACTTCGATAAGTCGTAACTTCCAATCCTAGAAGAATTTGCACATGCTCCAAAAAGGAAAAGTGATCGCCTTTTCAAGCTCTATGCATGAGTCAAGTTAGAATCATTGTTAGCAATTAGAAACTGCCATTTAACTAAAAGTAATCTCATGGTAAGACCTTTGCAACAAATGCTAAAGCAACACATGAATGCAAAAAGCATGCCAAAAGCACAAGTGCGTGAGATGACCATATCACAGAACATGGCATCTACACATAAAGCATTAAAGACACAAGAAGAACAAAGCATCATGCATCAAGCTACATCAAGAAAAGAAGCGATCGCCATCGACTTCAAGCATCGAGAAGCAACAACCTTGCCAACTTTAGCCCACATGTTTGTAAAATCAAACCTAACCACCTACAAGTAGCCATGTAAGCACTCAGGGGAGGTATTGGCATGTAAACGCCACACTTGACCACCTTAAGTAGCAAGGTATGCACCAAGGGGAGGTGATGGATTTGTAACTCACATCTGACCACCTTGCAGTAGCCCATGGACATGGCACCAAGGGGAGGTGTTGAGATATGGTGCCATGAGCACATATTAGAGGCTAAGGTATGGTATATGAATGTATTGAAATAGCCACCCTAGGATGTGATTAGATAATGTGAGGATGTGGATCAAGGATATCCACAAGGAGAAATGTGGATGAGAGGATTCCACAAGTGTTGACTATTCTAAAGGCTCTCTCTATATAAGAAGCCTATCATGTATTGTTGAATAGAAGAAATGCACATGAGGTATTCATCATGTTTCCACATAGGCTCCATCCACCTTAGAGCGCTCCATAGATCCTGAGGCCCACATGTTTTTACAAAAACACCCTGGAATGAGCATATTACATCAACACCCTAAACCTTGATTTGTGATTATTAAATCATATTTATGGTAGGAAAAACTTAGGAATATGATGAGAAACCTTTTTAACCAATTTGGGGTTTGAAGCGACAATGTTTTCCATGATTTTCCTTGCACCAATGTGCTCCAATGGCAAAAACAATGCAAAGGGTGGATTTTCGACCCCATAAAAGTCCAAGAAGAAGAAAATCTGACATCATGCAACCAGGGCCCACTTTTTGAAGCCCAAGAACACTGAAATCCGACATCATGGGACCAGGGCCCTGGTCACATGATGTTGTATTTCCTTCTTCCTTAGCTTTTCTGGGGCAAAAAATTTACCCTTTGCATTGTTTCTACCATTAGAGCACCTGGGTGCAAGGAAAATAAAAAATAAATAATTTTACTTCAAGCCCTAAATTTTTTGGTAGAAATTCCTTCTAGTTTTGGGCGTTGAAAACTCACAATATGCTTCAGATGTGTTGAATGATCATGTACATATTCGAAAAATGAGGTTTTTTTGTCTTTGGATGCTAAACCAAAAACCCAAGTTTGGTTCCCGAAACCCTAAACCATGGTTCAATCTAGAACAATGATTTTTTTATCAGTGTTGCACAAAAACCTTAAACATTGATGTATTCTATATGGTGGAAAACTGGAAGATAATATTCTTGCTTATAAATTTAGGGTTCCAAGTGAACTTTTTTTTTTTTTCCTTGGACCTAGGTGCTCCAATGGAATGCTAGTGCATAGGTGAATTTCCAAGACCAAACAAGCCCTGGAAGCATGAAATCCAACATCATGCATCCAGAGCCTATTTTTTGCACTTCAAACCCTAAATTTTTAGGTTGGAATGTTATCTTTTAGTTTTCCACCAAAATATTTATAAGTTGTTGGGTTTGCTATGCTAAGCCCTAAGCCCTAGTTTTAATTCCCTACAGATTGAAGACTAAGCATGGATTTTTCATTTAAAATAGAATCTACCGAAGTATATAGATGATATAAATCAAATGATGGAAATAAACCCTAAACCCTAAGCTATTAAAGGTAAATACCTTTTCCGCCTCATTGTGAAAGATACCAACTGTAGTGTCCAACTAGAATCCCTTTTTTTGGTGGGTCTTATACTTCTTGTTGACTTGAGGTGCCAACTTCTTCATCTTTGTCCCAGAACAACGACCTCTGCAAATCTAGGAATTCCTCCTCTAACATCTGGTACTCTGGCTCTCTGCATTCTTAATCGCTTTTTGTGGGAGATGCATGCCCTCTAAATTGCTGAGGCTTGAGTGATCATAGCATGGTATCTGACTTTTGCATCGATGGGAGCACTAAAGTCAATGATATCCTTGTAGGCATCATTTGCAAGCCAGCATAGTAGCTCATCCTCTCCAAGACCGGTTTCCTCCATCACTTCTAAGAGGGTAAGGTGTTCCCCATTCGCAATAGTGATTGGATCAATCAATACGAGGTGTGGCTTGGTTGCTGCCTCATTAGGAATATAGGTGGAGTTGGGTATACACAACTCGGATAGGCTGATAGGATGACTTGGCTCTCAATTTGCTCTTCAGCTAAGTCTATCGCATGCTCCTCAAGTTCTATGTCTAGGTTCACCTTTCCCGCTCCATGACTTGTGGATGGACCTACTCCACCACTTGTGGATGTAGAAGGACCCTCAGACTGTTGTTCAACATCCTCATTAAACTTGCTACTTGTGAAGAGAACAGCAAGGGCTGCATCTCTCTCTATCAAATGAACAGGAGAAGGTGCAGCATCCTCAAGGGGAGTAGCGTGCTCACAGAGAGATAGAGGGACATTTTCCATGACCCTACCAAGAGTCTTCTTGAAGTTAGCACTTTGGTCAGGAGACCTCAAAATATCCAATGGAACCCATTGGTGAGGGGAGTTAGCAATCATGACAGATTGACCATCGAGAAGTCTATCGATAAACTGAAGAGGGATTATGGGCAGGAAGGAAAGATCTCAAGTGTGATTTGAGTCCTAGTGGCTTGCAGAAGATAGGGTAAAACTAGTCTGCTAAGGCATGAGAATGAGTAGATGAAATCCAACAGTCAAAGGTTTCTCTAGGGGAAGCCATCAGTGCAGGAGGATGATTGGGATGACAAAGAAGCCTGTGAGAAGTAGAAGTGTGAACAATGAATGTGAAAATGGCATTTAATATTGCACTTTACAGAAAGGGGCCATTGCTCTAAAAGTAAAAATAAAAACAATAAAAATAAATTCCCCCCCCCTCATCTCCCCCTGCACCTTCCTCTCTCTTCCCTGCCCCTTCCCTCTCTCTCTCTTCCTCTCTCCATCTCTCCTTTCCTCTCTACCTCTCCCTCTCTTTCTGTCTTTCTCTCCCTTCCTCTCTACCTCTCCCTCTCTTTCTGTCTCCCTATCCCTATGCTTCTCCCTCTCCCTCTCCCTCTCCCTCTGTCTCTATCTCTCTCCCTCTCCTAACCTTGTGATGAACACCTTCAATGAGCCGCTATTTAATCATATGCATTGGGGTAAATCTTGAAATAAAATACAAGCACCTTTCTCAAACCAGAAGAAGGGCTACTGGTTCCTCTCCCTCTCTTTCTATTTCCCGCTCTCTCCCTCTGCTTCTCCCTTTCCCTTTGCCTCTCCCTCTCCCTCTCTTTCTGTCTCCCTTTGTTTCTCCCTCTCCACACAAATTTAAAATTACAAACATCCGCACATAGTGAAAATTACAAAGATTTATAGATTTGTCCCTCACACGCCATAGAGGGTCATCAATTCAAACTTTTAAATGATTTAACATAAGAAATGAAACACACTACTCTTTATCAAACACATTACCATCATTGGTGATAATGGTACCTTTACCATCGATAATACCGTCATTATCATTGAAAAAAGTTGTTACCTCTTTTTTGGAGTAAACCTTGAAATAAAATACAAGCACCTTTCTTAGAACCAAAGGGAGGGCTATTGATGCCTCTCCCTCTCTTTCTATCTCCCTCTCCCTCTGCTTCTCCATCTCCACACACATTTAGAATTACAAACATCCGCACAAATTGAAAATTACAAAGATATATAGATTTGTCCCTCATACACCACATAAAGAGCAATCTTGTCAAAGTTTTAAATTATTCAACACAATGAATGAAACATTAATTTGTATTATTTATTATGTCCATACATCTGGCAATGCCTCATGACCAAGTGCATTGTCGAGCACTAGGAATCCAAACACTTGATCTCAAATCTCTGGAACAAAAAATATGAGCCCATGCCATCATATTTCTATTATTTCAAGAGTATGTGGGGGAAAACAATACTTATAAAGGATGTTTATCTCATCCCTATATCTAACTTTTCGATTGTCAAGTCTAAAATAGTAGTCCTGGGGAGGGCTTGCTGTTGCTAACTGCATTTCTTCTCTAATGAACCGCATGGTCCACTCCTCTTCCAATTCCAACATTAGATCAGGGTGTACTTCCCAAGAAATAAATAGTTTAACAACGGGATTGAGAGTTCCATTACGCAAATCATCATCATTGCTTCCCATTGGAGATTTTCCCATCTAAACCTTCTATATGTGAAAGGTATGCAGGCGAGAAAGCAAGCTAAAATGCCCTTGAGAAGATCATCTAGAGTATCGAGATGACCTGACTCTCATTCCAACCATAAATGCACATAATATTATTCCTCAGAATTCTCTCTCTCTCTCTCTCTCTCTCTCTCTCTCTCTCTCTCTCTCTCTCTCTCTCTTGTTTTGTTTCCCTGGTCTACCAGAGAAGAAACAAATGTCAAAATATTGTTATGTCTCTAAACATCATCCACCTCTATCTTCTCTTCCTCTCCACCTTTTTGCAACAAACATATAGACGAATTATGAGACAAAAATGTAATATAGAGACAATTTTCTAACCAAAATCACTTCACTACCTTGAAACTATGTGTTCTTTGTTCTGAAGTTGATTCTCTATGCTCCGATAAGATAGAGAGAGAGGTGAAAATGATAGAACACCCCTTTTTCGTACTCCTTCTGAGAAGAATCAGGTCGCACCTTTGGTTTCTAAGAAGAGAGTAGTAATGCACGGATGAATGAAAGTGATAACGAAATAGGAGAGAAGAGGGACAAATAGAGCTTGAACGGAAGTTTTCTCTAAGAGATTTTCACAGGTGTAAGAAAAATGTGAACAAAGAGAAGGGAAAATGATTGATCAAGAATAGAATAGAGATAGTTTGAAACAAGGTGCTAGAAGATGGGGAGAATGGATTTTTTGAGTGCATGGAGGAGGTGAAACGTTTTGGAAGAGAGAGAACAATGAGGGAGTTGGTTTGGAAGTCAAAGTTGGTTGAACTAGAAGAAAAACCTGATCATAGTTCTAGTTTAGGGCTAGTTTGGATGGGAGGAAAACAAGGAGGCCTCACACGGTCAAGCTAGACCTGCCATGGGCAATATTTTATTGTGAAGCACCGATGACGATTTTTGGGGTATTTTGGAAAAAAAAAGAAATTTTCGTAGAATTGGGGAGCCTCTTACAAAGTAGTCCACATGGCATAATCTCCTTGATGTATTCCATATTCCCTTATCTAGCTAGGCCTCTAATATTTTAATAGTTCTCTAAAGGGCCCCTTTTTTAGTCCAAAATTTTTGTAATGGCAAGGTCATTGGAACCATTCTAGAGGCCAAATTTAAGCAAAGTGGATAGGAGAAGATGTTGGTTTTACTCCAATCATCAAGAAGAAAGAGGTGGAGTTGCTTTAGGGATATTTTCTTTTTACAAGGAGTGAGTCAAGAATTTTCTTCTTGACATCCAAAATAGATGGATCTAATCACATCTATTTATGCCCCCAGTGGTGGAAAGCTAAGAGTTCAAACATTGGAATCACTATCAGCCATGGTGGCAATTTTGTGGTTCTAGGAGATGAAAAGGCTTAGTTATCAAAGGTCCAGAGATGCATGCTTTCAATGAATGAAAGGGTAACCTACACCTTATAGACTCATCTTCCCCTAGGTTCACATGGAACAACAATCGAGGGAGTGGGATAAAGGGGGGAGGGATTGAATTAAATAAGAGGGAAGAAAAGGGGCAAATACTTAGTCCCAAGGGGGGGGGAGGGGAGAGGTTGAATTAAAAGGGAGGGGCATTAAAGAGGAAGGCACGAGAGGGATGTGTGAGACATAGGGGGAGGGGGATGAGGGAGGATTTATAATATACTTATAAGGAAAAGGTCATATAATATTTCTTTATAGCTTGGTGATAGGCCAATGGTCTAGTTGGTGCATCCGCTTTACCCACCCTAAGGAAACTAGACTTGACATGATAAAAATTTCCCAGGGCCTTCCCAAAAACCTTGTCTGCTAGTTTTTTACTTTGCCTGTGGGAGGAGAGCCTCCTCCAAGTTTAAAGCAAACCCTAGGCTCTTAAAGCTCAAAAGTGTTCAAAATTAGATAACTAACACCTAGAGAAACGTTTTTGCAAACCACAACTCATTTCAAAAGCCTAGAAGAAATAAGGTAATTTGCTCTGTTTAATGCCTCTTAGGTTCTTATTATAGAAAGGATAGATCTATGGAATGGGGGAAAGCAACAGGGTCATCCCTTAACTACAATAAGGAGTTTAGTTGGATAGGCAGTTCTCATTTCTTTCCTATCCCCAAACCCTCCCCCTCAATTGAAGAAACCTTTAGGGTGTTGAATGCTAAATGGAAGATGCAGGACAATGATGATCAATGGAAAGATAGATTTTCAAGAATTTGGAGCAAACCCATACCTGAAGAACACTTTACCCTTCTTTGGCTCATACTCTACATATATGGACAAATCCTACAATTCTACTCATAGGCAAAGGGGATATCTTTTGCAAGAGAAGCTAGAAGAGTCTGGAAATTTTTTCAAATTCACATAAGAGAGCCTTTAAATTGGAAGGCAATTTTGTTAGGAGATGCTCCAAAATTAAGCAAGAATGTTGGATACAAATTAGAGCACATGCCTTGTGGAGTATATGGATTTCTAGAAACAACTTTCAGTTCAATCACAATCCAGAATTGCCCTTCTCTTCGTGGTACAAGAACAAAAAAGCCACCATGATCTTCAACGACGATCTTGATCAATTGTAGGATGAATCTTTACCAATCAAGGACAGAGAATTCCTATCCCCCCCCTTCATCATTCCTAAGAATGTTGCTGCTACATCTAATGTTCCTGGTGTTCAGACTCCACATACCTCAACAAATGTCAATTAAGAACTTGCTTGAAGTGCTACCTCCGCAGTTGGTCTGTATCTTTGGTTACCCTACGGTGACTGGCTTGCTTGTAAAATCCGTAGGACCATATCTGCTCAAAATGCTAGTCGGCAATCATATTCTTTCAGGTATACATCATGACCAAAGTGGAAATTAGTTTGACAGATACTGTAAGGCAGTGGAACTTATAATAAGAGGTGTTAGTGCCTGCGCTCAGTCAACAGCATTTGAATATTAGTAATGAGTATTGTTCGCTGAACTTCCAATTTGTGAAGGGCATATCTTCTGTTTGCTATCAGATTTGTTTATGATTTTTCTGCAAGTCACGTTACCATTCTTTAAGCAGCTCAAGTCAGCATGTATATATATCTAGATGAATCCAGGAACACAAATTCATCCTCTAAAATTACAACACAGAGTGAAGTTTCAATCTCATGACGGTCACTCATAAAATTGAAAACCATAAACATCACGCATAGCAAGGACTAGCAACTATGACATCCCCACTGACATCATCAACGCCCAACAGTGGGTGTAGACCATAGTATAAACATATGCTCTCACACATACAAATCCACACACCCACACATACTTGAGCATCCATTTATGCAAAGGTCAGCATGTACAAAATAATTGTCACATATATGTTGAAATTAAACTGGTACTAGTGATGCAAATAGCCTCCCATTATCAAATTTGCACTTTTTTACAAACTGTGCATAGAATGATAAAAGCCCCTGCTCTTTGAAGGGGTATATGTACACACATCACAGCTTTCAAGTTTAGAATAAAGTAAGTGAAGGCCATTGTCACTGATCTATTACTTATGGCATATAGCGACACACCCAGAGAAGTAAATCCACCCTATGTGGGGATCTTGTAAATTGGCTTAGTAGTTTTTACGATAAAGAATAGTCACACCTTTTGAAAAACCTAACTTTCAAGCATCAAGATCAGGGCCTGGATAGGCCGGCAAACACATAATCCGCTTATCCTCCACTGGAGAACCAATTGTAAAATGGTAGAGGCTCTGAAATGCCTTTCCTTTTAGTCCTAAAATTTGATGCACTGCCAAGACCAACAGTCCAACTCTGATATGAAACTATTTTTCATTAAAACAGATGGTTATAAAGCTTTGAGCAAAAATACAAAACAAAGTATTGAAAATTTTACAAGCTACCTTTTTCCTGTACACACTTTTCTAATTTAGTATTTGGCTTTAATAAGTGAAGAACTCCAAAAATGATAAATCACAACCAAATGAAATAATTCAAACACATGTTAAGCAAACAGTCAGGGAAAAACACAGGCAGAAGAAGGGGCAGAGAGAGAGAGAGAGAGACACACACACACCTGGTTCATCAAAATAGCAACCTATTCCTGTGGCAGAAATACCAACTGCATGAGCCTCAAGATACAGCAGCTGCCCAAGCACTCCAGACTCCCAAAATAACCGTGGATACATCCATGCACCCGTTTCATTTATTGCATCAAAATGAGCTATCATTCCTAGACTGAAACAACTGTCTCCAGCTATGTCCTGTGGTCAAAGGCATGTGGACATTGAAGTAAATAGCCAAACGGAAGTTCAATTTCATGTAATCATTTGGAAGACTACGATAATAAGCAGATGGATACGAAAGTAAATAGCCTAATACGAGTTTGATATAGTATAAACTACCTTTTGTAGGAATTGGCAATGAACCATTCACCCGCAGAATATTAAATGGAACAGCAGTGAGCCTTTGGAAAGACGCTTCTAAGTTTAAAACCGGGTAGTATCCAATCCAAAATTCTAAATTCTTATCCCCTAAAATGAAATTGTACATTGTCCCAAAATCACATCCCTTGATGTGCAAACATAATTCTTTTCAGACAAGCCGGGGCAGAGTAGGCTACGTTTGGGCCTGGTTGAAGGCTGGTTTAGGCCTGGTAAAAGGTCACAGGTAGGTCCAGTAAACAGGCCAGTCTGGGGCCACAAAAAACCCTGACCAAGGTCGGGTCATCTGACCTGACCAGCATCAGGTAGACCAGGTCGGGTCAGCCAACCAGACCTGGTCAGGTTTGTCCGCCAGGTCAGCAGGCCAGTCGGAGTTATTAAGCACAGTCTATAGCATATTTCTGGTGTCATTTGAGGTGCAGTTCAGCCTCAGTTACCAGTCAACCAGAGGCGCAGTTCAGCCCTGGAGTTGTACACATTCATTGGAGGGTTTCCTCAGCAATACAAGCAACGATTTTTCCTGAAATACTTGCCCAGTATATTCTCTATTTGCATTCTGCTGTCTCTCTCCATTCACAGATCTGCTCTCAGTTTGTTCGCATATTCTGCTGCACTTTCACATCCTCTACCTCAGGTCGACTCAGGTTACCATGGCTAGCCTTATCTTCAACCATGACTTTAGAAGCTAAGGGTTATTAGAGGTGTTGGTACGCATGTATACGCAGATGGTTTGAGAGTCTGCGGCTCCATATGGACAGATTAGCCCCCTTTCGGTATAGCCTCGCGGCCCCTTCTCTTCCACTCACTAATAACCCAATTATCTAGAGGGTCTCTCACAGCTACACATGTTCAGGACTTGGTTAGCCCCTAGCGAGCTTCCTGTGAAGCTCAGCTTCTACAGGGACCATTGCTTATGGATATCAAAGGAGGGCTTCTTAGAGGGTTAGCCCCTAGCGAGCTTCCTGTGAAGCTCAGCTTCTACAAGGACCACTGTGTACGGATATCAGAGGAGGGCTTCATAGAACCACCAAGCTATACACGGGATCCACTTCCCCCATTCTTTGAGGACATCCATCGGTCAGTTCCGTATCTCATCGCACTGACTACACATTGAGAGTGGGCGGACTAAGGGAATACCTAGAGAGGGCCACATTTGCACTCTATGTGATCGGCAAGGGATTGAGTCAAAGGATCACTTTGCTTTCAGAGCCACAAAAGTCGTGGAAACGGGGACACGAAACAAGCAGATCTTGAAGGGGAACCCTCCTCATTCAAATATTTGGGACTTGAGTTTTGGAAACAATTACAAGTGGATTAAGTGTGTGGCAAGGAGTCATGGAAGGGTTTGCAGCTTTCAAAACAAATGCAAGAAAGCACATCTGTGGGGCTGAAGAAACTAGCTAACGGGAAGGCACCAATGTTAGAAAATACCCAACAGAGGGTACACGCAGCGGAAGACTTATAGTAATGCCCAAGAGCTCACACAGTGTGCGGTGTGGGTGTGGAATCACAAACTTCTTTACTTATGTGCATACAAAAGGTGTGCAGACTCATCAATAGACAATGAACCAACCAGATAGAGAAACCACCAAAATATATATTTCCGTCCACAAGTATGGACACAATACAAAAGAGACGGATCCAGAGTCCCACCAATGATGTGGTCCTCTGATCTTACCACAAGGTCCTTCTCCTACTGCTAGCTATCTCTAGACTCGAGCCCACGTGCTCCCGAGCGTCTGTAGACTTTCCGTCTAGTGTGTTCTTCTCCACCTTACTGCCTGTGAATCAGCCTAGGTGGGCAGCCCCTGCCAAGCTTTGTCTGCAGCACACAGATCCCTGTTCCACTGCTCCAACCTGCTTGTGAATGGCTGCTCCAGAAGGTATAGTGATCTCAGCACCTTGCTGCCCTAGATGACAGCCAAGGTCCCAGCCCTTTCCTGGCTAAGTCTGCAGCCCTTCAAGCACCTCTCTATCCTCCTGGATGGAGGCCCAAAGGGTGGCTTCCTGCTGCTCCTTTCTGCCCTGGATCTGCTAGCTGCTGGATAATTGAATGAGGCCCAATGGCCTCTTTATATAGGCCCCAAGGGGGCTGGCAAAATACCGACCAGCCTGCTGCAGACTGGCCGACCAGTCTGTGGCTGGTCCAGCCCTATACGGGCTCACAACCCAGGGCTTTTATGGCCCAAACTTCCAGGGCTTTTGGCCCTCCATTCAAGGCAGGGTTCCAGCCTATAGAAGGCATACCTTCTGCCCTCTGTCAGCCATATTTGCTTCTGCACATGCTGACATAACTGCGCCTCTGCCAGGCCCTCTCCCAGTTCCGTACAGAGCCGTACGGGTTCCTTGTGCTGGCTACTGCTTCGCCTTTTGCTGCTGCAGATCCATCCTAGCTCCGCGTACCCACCATCTCTTTGATTCTTGCCCACATGGCATCCAATCAGATGCCCATGTGACAAGACACTCAAACCCTAGGTTCACCCCCCCCATGTTCTCCTCATATGGGGGCTTACAAATGGGGAGGTGACCTTTCCAACAACCAGACCCACAAGGCTTAGTTGCAGAGATGCTCACATGGGGAGGGGACAAAACAAAAAAAGTTCACATCATTATAATAAAACAAAACATTGGAACTTCAAGAAAGAGGGGTTCCCAAGAGGGTGGCAAATCAACAGGATAGTGCCATGTTCCACAAAAAAGTGCACAGCAAGATAGCAACAAACTACAGAGTCATCATGGTAAGTAGTACACTGGCTAACCTATATGGCACGATCCTCGAGTAGAAAAGCAACAAGTGAGCAGAGGAACAAATAAGGGCACCATCCCAGATAGGATTCTGGCCCAAACATTGAAGAGAGCCATGTTCTGTTGTTTTGTGGACTTTAGGAAGGCATTTGACACAATATCACACAAAAAACTGTGGGAAAGACTAGAAAAGCTGCGAGTCCCCCAAGCACTCAAAGAAGCCACGCTTAGACTATATGAGAAGGTGCTAGCCAAACTGGCACAGCAACTGGCTGATGGCACCAACAACCAGGGGAAGGTAATCATAAGCAGTAACATAGGGGTCAAGCAAGGCTACCCTCTCTCCCCAACCTTGTTCAGATTGTTACATTGATAAACTGGAAACATGGATGAAAGCCCACCATGGAGGGGGAGTCCAGATTGCAGGCTATGCCCTACTCCTACTCATCTATGCGGATGACATTGCGAAGGGACAAAAAGACGTGCAGAACACACCTAGATGCACAGGGCAAATTCTGCAAACACTCACAAAAGTCATGGAGATGGGGACATGAACCAAGAAGATCTTGAAGGGAAACCCTTGGAAGAAACCACCTCATACAAATATTTGGGACTTGAGTTTGGGGACAACTATAGTGCATTTGGAAAGGTGTCATCGGAGGGTTGAAGGCATTATGCAGCTTTCAAAACAAATGCAAAAAGGCACATCTGTGGGGCTGGAACATGAGAAAGTTTCTGTACACAATGCTCCTACAAACGGTAGTGCTCTCTACAATTGCCCAAGCTGGGCACACGGAGTATCCACGGCACATTGGAAAAGGATAGAGACCATCCACAAACGTTTTCTCATCAGTGAGTTGGAGTTGAAACCCAAACTCCATACCCCATCCTGCTTGCAGAGACGAGGGTGTTATCTCTTGAGGGGGAGGCATAATGCTGGTATATGGCCTACCTCAACAAGCTCGAAAAGATCGATGCAAGCAGGATCCCATCCAAGGCAATGGATGCCACTGTCCACAAGAACCACACGGTGGCATAGAGAAGGGGAACAGTAGGAAATACTGGCTGCCTATATCCGAGAGAAGAGAGAAGAAATCAAAAATCTGGTCATTTACCTAGATGAGTCCAGGAAGATGCCCAAACTCATCCTCTAAAAACACAATATAGTGCAGTTTCAATCTCATGATAGTCACTCATAAGGTTGAAACCCATAAACTCCATCACGCATATCAAGGACTAGCTACTATGACATCCCCACTGACGTCATCAGTGCCCAACAGTGGGTGTAGACCATAGTATAAACATATGCTCTCATACAAACAAATCCACACCCCCACACATACTTGAGCATCCATTTATACAAAGTCTTCATACTGAGTTTTTGTCGGCACTCCGGAGGTGAAGGGCAGACTCAGCCATGACGAAGGCTAGCACTAAAGGAGAAGGCTAATCAAAAGGTAGTCCAAAATCTCTTCATTCAAGCTACAACTGCTTGTGAAGACTAAATGATTTCATTTTAGTCTCTCCCATACGAGCATCTAAATCTAGCTGATAGGGCAACGGACCAATTAAGATAGATAGAATTATCGCAAATCTGGTCAAGCAGAAAATGCTGCATAAACTATGGCAAGACCCGGGCCTGAAAATGGACATCCACAATCGATAAATCAATCAAATGGACAGATATGCAATGCAAGATTATCTCGGGGAGGACATATCATGGTACAAAAGACTCTTAATCTGTAAAGGAAGGACCGGCTCTCAAAAACTAGAGGTGGAGAAGGGCAGGTGGACAAGACCCAGAACCCCCTAGAATGCAAAGTTCTGTAATTCTTGGTCTCCCGTGGACGTTAATAGACTCTCTCTCTCTCTCTCTCTCCCCCCCCCGTCATCCTCGTGCGGCTTGTCGTGTAGCCCCTCACCCTCCCGTACAGGCCGTACCGCCACCTTCAGCCACCACCGTCATCCGTACAACAGCACAGCAGCCTTTTTGTCCATGTCGTCCAGAGCAGAGCAGAAGGGGAGAGATCTAATACACCTCAAACCGGGCTGATCCCCTAGCCCAGTTTGAGTGGTTAGCTTCAGCTAAGGGGCCCATAGATTGCACAGGCTACCGTTATGGAGTCCCCCTCTTTCCCTAAGATGAAGCAGTTCGCTACCACACCAGTCAGCAAGCCCTCGTACTCTGATATTGCAGCCTCATCAGCGACACCCAGCATGTATGCACTATACTTTAAGCGAAGGATTGGATCAGGCCCACATGTGCAAATCTACTATCTACAGCAGAAGTAAGAGAGCTCAAGCTTATGGTAGCAGCTCTCAGGAAGAAAGTAAAGGAGATGGAAAATAATGGTAAGCAGGAGATCATTGCTGAAGTTCTACAAAAATGCATTTCGTCTCCACCAGCACCAACACTTGTCTCCACGGTCGAAGAGATGATTACCACTCAGGTCAGTTCAGCCAAGAGAGAGATGGCTATTATAGCCAACAACAAAATCAACAAAGCAGATCTTTACACAGAGGTAAAAGAGCAGGAAAACATAACAAAAAACAATAAAATAAAGCGCATTGGGGGGCTGCCAGAGGATTGCCTTGGCTGTCCAATTGATGTATTTACTAAGGGATAAACAGAAGAAATAAAGCTCGCGTGTCTCAAGAAGGAGATACCACAGATAGAATGGGATGAAACTGACAGCAGTTGTATCTCTCAGAAGGGAGCACAAGTATAAGTTTATTTGGAAGAACCAAGATTCTCCGATAGACAAACAAGCTGAAAGGTACACAGATATGGATACCTGAGGAGCTCACTCCGACTCAGCTCAAACAAAGAAATGTTGAACTTGCTAAAGTGAAGGATGCACGCAAAGCTGGAAAATGGGCAGTCTATCGTGATGGACACGCCTTGATTCGTGATTTCAAATCTAAACCCAAAGACTATCAGTCTTAAACTAATGTTATTGAAGCCATTTGTATAAGATAGAATTAGTAGCTACTTATGCATCTAAATAATTGGGGCTAAGTTGCCTTGAGCACTCCCTCAACTCTCTGGATACCCAGATGTATTTGTAACTTTTTTGGTGTGTTGTCCCATAGACCCGTGAGGTCTCCCGCGGACGTTAATAGATCTTTCTTTCTTTCTCTCTCGCGGACAAGTACAGTGAACTACTTGCTGGGCCCCTTAGCCTTTGCCTCATGGATACAAGACTTCGTTGTGCCTCCTCCCCCACTCAGTGCTACCATTTATACCTAGCCTTTTGTATCTTTGCTACTATGCAAGTCACAGAGAAGGCCGCTTCCATGCCCCATCGTGTCCAAATCCACTTTGGTGTGCCCTTGATCCAATCTATGTGAGCCACCTTCCAGCCCTACTTGGAGATGATGTACACCTCGCCCACGCCTCGGACACCCTTGCCTCAATGGTACAAGTCGTTGCTACCAGATCTTTCCCCACGACTCAATCTACACATGTCCTAGCTAGGAAGATGCCTCAAAACCCTTGGTTCGATGACGAGTGTAGAGATGAGACCTCACCTCACACATGAGCGAGCCTTAGGCCATCTGACGCTAGCTGAGGCACAAGGGATCTCATGATGATTGACAAGTCGTAAGAGGCGGGTTTTCCTCACATAGAATGGATGACCTGATTAGATCATTTAGAGGGGGAGATCCTACCATTGGATGGGGGCTTCTATCCGAGGGGAAGCCGCCTATTCCCACAAATCCAAATGTTTGGCACACATATGCATGCTCTCTCTATGATGTCCCAATATAAGCACCACCTGATATGTCCACTATGCCCAGGCCCACTACTGGTCAGTTGTTCATTGCGCAGAATGTACGTGCAGCAGTCTATCCGGAGAGCACAAGATCATGAGGGACTACGGACTGAGCACTTCACACATGGGCTGAAGGTCCATGCTCCGGTCCTAGAGCGGATGTCCAACCATGCGGTATGTCTCGGCTTCCCACCTGCTTGGAGCACTACCACTATTGTACCGATACACAAAACAAGGGACCCCATGGACACTGGGAACTACCGCACTCTTATGATTGGTCACACTTAGCCCAAGATTTATGGATCGGTACTAGAGAGAGAGATCAGTTGCCACACAAAGACTCATGAGCAACGGGCTCTATGGCAGGCAAGACTTCGAAGGCAATACTCCACCCTAGACCATATCTTCACCCTCGGAGCCATCATTATGGAGGCAAGGTCGAGACGTCAAAAAGTCTACGCTTGCTTTGTAGACTTTCCGAAGGCCTTCAATACTGTCCCACAATCACACCTGATCAAGAGATTATAGGCGATACAAATTCCAAAGATTATGATTTGGAGGGTGATGAGCCTATATGCCATCACGGGAAGAGTTCGTGCCCCGGGAGGCTTATTGGATTGGGTTAAGAGCACGATCCAAAAGAAGCAAGGATGCCCACCTTTCACTGATTCTCTTTAGGCTCTACTTTGATGAGATCACATCCTTTATAGACCACCTAGGAGGAGAGGTATCACTATCGGCTGACAAATTAAATATTTGCAGCTTATCAGTTTGTCAGAGACCTCCAGACAACTTTTAGCCAGGTCCGGACAGCAATAGAAAGGTCTCAAGAAAAGCATAAGAAGGCTGCAAGTAAGCATAGGAGACAATTAGATCTCAAGGAAGGGGATTGGGTGCTTTTGAAGTTTGAGAAAGCTAGGCTCCACAAGCTAAAGGGCAAGCAAAAAGTGTATGCAAAGTTATCTCCCAGATACTATGGCCCTTTCAAGGTTACAGAAGAGATTAATGAGGTTGCATACAGGTTGGCACTGCCAAAGCATTGGAGGATTCACAATGCCTTTCATGTGAGTCTTCTAAAGAAATTTCAAGGTCCGGAGCCTACGGAGCCAGTAACAGAGGATCCACCAAAAGTGGATGAGCTGGAGGAAGTCCTTCAGCTAGAACAAATTGTGTATCATATTGTACGCAAAGGCCCCCAGGGCAAGGAATTTTACATGTATCTTGTAAAATTCAAAAACTATTCAGCATTGGATGCCAAGTGGATGGATGAAGACATGTTGGCTAATCATCCACAACTTTTGGATATTAACAAGGAAGCTTTTCAGTTGAAGTCAACTAAATAGAAGCCGAGGGTCACCAAGCTGTAAATACTCCAAACTCAAAGTTCCTGTTGACCATTTATTGATCATAATCAATGAGTTCTTCATTTATTTAATTATGTTCAAAAAGTTATATTTATTTCATCAAAGTATTAACTTCGGTCAAAGATACTTAACTCCGGTTAAGTAAGCCTAAACCCGGTTAGGAAGACTTGGTTTAGGCCAAGATGGTTAACTACAATTAACCAAAGAACCAAAACGCTGACTTCGGTCAAAGAGGGTTGACTTCAGTCAACAAAACTTGGCTCACGCCAAGAGGGTTAACTTTAGTTAACCAAGATGTGCCAATCTCGATTGGAGAGACTTGGCCATAATTAAGGCGCTTTGACTGATGATCAAGCACCTTAATTACGATCAAGATGATTGACCTCAGTCGACTAAAAAAATTGTTTTATGTTTATGTGCACATGTTTGCTTGGTGGGGACACCCACAGAGACTAGGATTAGTCTAGAATTTATTTGCATGCAAAGGCGCTAATGATTAATGGGTGCCATGGCTATGCACTTTAATTAATGGTTGCAGGTTCTAAGAGGTGTTGATTGCCCAAGCGCTATGGAGCCAGTGGGTAGCTAGGAGATGTCCATGTGACCCAGGGCTATGAAGACCCTAGAGATTTTCCCTTTGAGGCATGTAACTAAATTTTAGTTACATATTTTGACACTTGGCATGTTGCCAAAAGAAATGAGCTATGAGCTCTTGTAAATGGATTCACGTTTTGAAATTTGTAACAGCAGTTGTACGCTCAACTCTTTGTACTCAGAAATTCTCAAGTAATAAAGATCTTCGGGGGAGTCCAGCCTGACGATTGTATTGGGCCCTAATGTGTGTGGAGAGAGAGAAAGAGAGAGAGGGAAAGTTATCTATAAGAGAAAGAGCGCAGAGAGAAGAGAGCGCGCAGAAATTTTGTAGAATCAAACGACTCCTATCTATAACCTCAGTTAAACTTTGTTTCAACAAGGAGATGACCCTACCCTTCCCTCTGAAAAGGTCCATTAGACAAGGATGCCCTATAGCTCCTCTTCTTTGGGATGGCTTTTCAAAAACAGATAGATGAAGGTAATCTCAGAGGAATTGAGCTTCCAGGTGGGATGTAGCTTGTAACCCAACAGTTTGCTGACGACACAAACCTTACTCTAAGAAACAGCCCTGAAGATGTTTCAAACAGGCTCATACGCCTTGACACCTTCTGCACTGCCTCACGGTCCAAAACAAACCACTCCAAAACAGGATATGCAGTGTTGCCTGACAAAGAGCAACCAACCCTGGTACAGCTAGGATGCAAAAAAATACTGTCTTCAGACTACTGGGTACCAATGGGATTTAGAGTCACCATGAAGGACAGATGGGAGTGGTTTCTGAACAGGTTCAGGTCCAAGCTTGACAAGTGGAGAGGTTTCCAAGCCAACTTGGCAGGTAGAAGGGCTGTGCTCAATCACTGTTTATACCCTATGTCTATTTTCTACCTTTCCTGCTAGTGCCCCTCTAAGACCGGCCTTGAAATGTTTATCAGACTCTGCAGAAACTTTCTGTGGGGGGGATCCAACACTAAGAGAAGAATATCAAAAGTCAAGTAGATGGAAGACATGGCCTGAATTAGAAGGGAGTTCAAATTATCCAACCAGGATCAGGTTCTAGTTATGAGCAGGATTCTCCTATGGAAAGGTAACGTCACTTGGAAAGGGTGCCATGTTCTTAACCTGCTCAAAGAATTTTGCTGGATTGGTAGCTCTCACCTACTCCCTATACCCACCCCCTGCAGTGATATTGAGGAGATAGCCAGAACGCTTAACTTAAAATGGAAGGTTGTTGATAACCAAGCTAAGTGGCAGTACAGGTTCCGACTCATTTGGCACAAAGACATTCCTAAAAAATACTCTACCTTGCTGTGGCTCATCCTACATAAGGCTGTCTGGACCAATTGCAGAATTGAGAGGATAGGAAAGGGGACAGGACTCTGTAAAAGATGCCCCACCAAAAGGAAGATGTGTTCCATCTTTTCATCACATGTCCTGAAGCCAGGAAAGTTTGGAAGTACATCCAGATCCAAGTTGGGGAGACAATCAACTGGAAGGCAATTCTCCTTGGGGACTCCTTCAAAACCCCTCGCTCTACTTGGTTAACCCTGAGAGCTTATGCATTGTGGGCTATTTGGATCTCAAGAAACTTTACCAATTCCAATTGTTGGAGTTAGTTCCATTGATATGTTCTCACGAAAATGTCTCTATTTTTCAAAGGCAATAGGTTTTCTAACAAAAAGGCTTTTCATGTTAGCAGGCGGAGCCTCTACTCGATCAGCAGATTCATAACTACAATGAGGCCCTCTCTCAGTTACAGGAAGAAGCTGATGAACACTCCAAGGACTTCAACTGCAGAGAGATTTCTGGTTGTTTGCAGAATCATGACCACCCTCCACTATATCCTGTCAAAGAGGAAACCTTTTGAAGCGAATAATTGACTCCAATTCTGGGTCTTATCTTGAGATGTACTCCTCCTGCTGGACCTACAATTTGGCAACCTGCTGTTTTGATCACTTATCTTGATGGATCTCTGTGTCTTCACACTCACGAGTTTCAATAGATGTCTCTTGATGTTTTAACTCATGTCAAAAGTTGTGTACTGTTTTGCTGTAATGAGCTGGTGACCTACAATGTATAAATCTCTTGTGAATATATAATACAAAAAATATTTTCTGCCCAAAAAAGAATGTGGGAGGCTGGACTTTGGACGGGTCATAGCATTGGAAGATGAAATATCAGAGATAGATATACTTATAGTTTGGAATCATGGGAACATGAGGGGAATGAATCGCTAGAAATTAAAGGATTTTTCAAAACTTCAATATGGGACACAAAAACACGCAGAGGGAGAGGATTTGGTGGGATAGTATGCTACATCAGCATGGCATTTGGAAAAAAAGGCAAGGTCATTAAAGAATACCCACATAGCAATATATGTGGTTGGAAATAGCAGCAAAAGAGGGAAAAGCTAGAGCTATACACATTCAGGACCTAGCTAGCACAGGCAGAGCTCCATGTGAAGCTCAGCCTCTATCGGGACCACTGCTTCACATTTCAGTAGAGGGTTTCATCATTCCACCAGGATACGCCCCGATCCACCTACCACATTCACTCAGGATTGCACTTGGACAGTTACATGTGTCATCGCACCGGCTTCGTATCGAGAGCAAGCATGCAGAGGGGATACCCAGGGAGAGTTGCATCTGCACATTGTGTGAGTCACATGAGGTGGAGTCAGAGGAGTGCTTTCTTTTCCGTTGCCCAGTCTACTATGAGATTCATGGACGATACCATTGCCTTTTCAGAGACGGGTTCGAGGGCCTCTCCACACTCCTCCTATACCCAGACCAGAGATGCCTGGTAGCTTTTATTCACGAGGCGGTCCGGCATAGAGATCGTCTCATCAAATCGAGGAGATAGGAGCAAGGTGTTGGAATGGTCACCTCCCCATCTGTAAGCCCCCAAATAAGGAGAGCGTGGGGGAGGTGGACCTAGGGCTAGGGCTGCCACATGGGCATCTGATTGGATGCCATGTGGGCAGCATCCCCAGAGAAGAAGTCATGGAGAGGGGGCTGCCACTTGGGCAGCACCTCACAAGAAAGCAACAAGGAGAGGAGGGGCTGCCATGTGGGTAGCACACCTCAGAAGATACCTGGAAGATTGGAGGGTCTTTGGAAGCCTGGATCTACACGGATATGCCACAAAGGGACCTGCAACAGTACGGAGCTTTGGAGCTGTAAGTACAGAGCAGAGGCGTGGGATCTAAGGGCTGGAATAGCCTTGAACAGGAGGCAGAACTGCAGGCAGCAGATGAGCAGGCTGGAGGCACCTGCGTGGCGGGCTGTCTGGCAGAGTATATGGGCAGGCTCAGGGCCTGCATCAGGCCTGACAGAAGGCGCGGACAGGAACAAAGCCAGCAGCCCAAAAGGGCCTGGCAAAGACCCTTATGTAGGGCTGTTTGGACCAGCCAACCAGGTTGGCCAGCAAGCAGACTGGTCGGCCAGGATGAGGCTGGCTGGTCGGTTTTTTCAGCAGGCCTTTGGGCCTTTAAAAGGAGGGCCTCCAGGCCCTCACAAATCATCACTTGGAGCAGCATTTCAGGCAGCAGCAGGAGTAGCAGACCAGCCACCTGTGGGCCTCTATACAGGGGAAGACAAGTGGGCTGTAGAGCTGCAGACCTAGCTCAGGTGCCGCCCACCTAGGCTGGCTTCCAGACAGCAAGGTGGAAGGGATCGGGACGAAGAGTCTACATACGCTCGAGGTGGAGCACACGGGCTGAGTGTTCTAGAGATATCAGGCAGATAGTAGAAGTACCTTGTGGTAAGATCAAAGGACCACGCTCTGGTGGGACTTTGGATCTCTCTCTTTTGTATTGTGTCCATAGCTTTGGACGAAAATATATTCTTTTGGTGGTTTCTATATCTGGCTGGATCATTGTCTATTTACTCGTCTGCACATCGATGTGAAGCACATAAGTTGAAGAAATTTGTGATTCCACACCCCACACACTATGTGAGCTCCTGGGCTATTCTATCAGTGCCCGGCCCATCCCAGAGTACGATCACAGAGTTCTTCCAAGCAGAGCAAGTTGCTGTCACGGTTAGCAGGAGAGGCAGAGACCCTGAGACCGAGACCCTGAGACCGAGACACGACACACCAGGCAGAGGACAGACGCACAAATCACTCACTGACATCTCTTCTCTCTTTAGGCCTGGGATGCAACCGACCGGGGTTACAGTGGCGCTTGTCAAACACCGAGTAGCAGCTAGGAGGACACAACAGGTTACTCATCCGGATAGCCGACAGCAATTCATTACTAGCTTCCTGCTTGCACTGCCTAGTCCGCCGCAGGGTGTATCTTGATGTTCTATATGCCTATTGTATTGTATTGGATCAGACTGTGTCTCCACATGAAAATGATGATGCCAGGATGGCTGCTTAGGTTTATGGTGGACATGTCTATGATATCATTAACTATGTCTACACAATTTTCTAGCATGGGTTAGGATGCTCGCTTAGTAGCTCCACCCTTTTGCTCACTTGTATCAGGTTTTTCTTCAGTCTCATAGACCCATCGGTCTTCAGCAAACTTTCTTTCTTTCTTTCTTTCTACAAAGCATGCAATTATCTTGATAGGGGACTTCAATGCAAGAATGATGCAAGGCATCATTGGAACGGAGGGGAGAGACCCCATATGGATGGAAGAAATAGAAGAGGATGATGAAGAAAGGGCAAGAAAAGAACATCAAGGGATGCCGGGGAAATCACCCAGAAGGGGAGGCACCTCCTCACATTGTGTGGATGCTTTGGATTGCAAATTTGTAATGGCACTTCATAGTTAAAAACCGGAGGGATACACCTGCAAAACTCCTCGCTATGTGATAATGAGCCCGCATGCAAGGCACATACTCAAGTTCCTCAAGATTGAGGGGGCGACTCTCGAGTCCGACCATAGAGCAATGTCTCCAGGCAAAATAGGAAAGAAAAATGCTGTAAAAAAACAGAGTACTGTGTAATTAAGGCTGAGAATAGGATACAAAAGGCTCATATTTGTGAGTGGAAAATAGAGACAATACTATCACAAGGTCAAATGCCATCTACTTGCCATGAAATGAACAAATACATTACAGATTTGGTGCAGATAACAGCCCAAAAATGCTTTTATAAAAGTAAGGAAAGGAACATTGGAATGCCATATGACCAAGAACATAAAAATGTAAATAGGGCCTGGAAAACAACAGAGGGCAAAGCTTTAGCATACAAACTAGTGGTGTGGAACAAAAAGAAATTCTCTTAAAAGCAAGCAGCTTCAAAGTTCTGAGGAGCTAAAAGAAACCCCGGTGGGAAAGACTGGAACCCTCATGAGCTTAGAGAGGCTACCTCCCGTCTATATGAGAAAGTATTAGCCGAGCTTGCACACAACATTTGGATGGGTCATGCTCCAAAGGGAAAGCTGTCATAAGCAGTGACATAGGTGTCAAACAGGACTGCCCCCTCTCTCCAACTCTTTTTATAGATGATCTGAAAGATTGGATGAGGTGTCCAAATTGCAGGATACACAGCAAAGAGGGGTCCAAATTGCAGGATATGCTCTACTATTACTTATTTACATAGATCATGTAGCCTTCTTCGCAAAGAGCAAGCAGACAAGCACTTTGGATGCACTAGGAGACTCAGGAATGCACGAATGATTTGCTGACAACTACAAGTGGAATGCATGTATAGAAAGAAGAATCCTGAAGGGATTCGAAAGCTTTCTACAGCTTCCAAAATAAGTGCAGGAAGGCACACCTGTGGAATTGGAAAATGAGAAAGATTCTATACACTATGCTTGGGTGTCCAGCATAGGCTCCCGGGCTCTCTAGGACTTAATAGAATAGAATAGAAACTTTACATCAAAGATTTCTCATAGGGGAATCGGGGGTTAGGGGGCTCAGACACACTACCCCATCCTACTGGCTGAGATGGGTATGGTAGCTCTGGAAGGAGGGGCATTATTCCAACTCATGGCTTCAGAAATGGATGCCAGCAAGCTACCTCACAAGGCAGTGGAAGCTACACAAACCATTGCATGGCACTGAGATGGAATGACATTGAAGGAATTATGGGGTATAACAGCTGCTGGTATACCAGAAGATGCATGTGAGATCAAGGAGTTCGTGACACACAAGATGCTACAAAAATTAGTTCCGGAAAAAATATTTTTAAGTTCTAGATTCAGTATTCAGATTATAAACTTCAGCATAATATTTAAAGATAAGAGGCAAACCTGAAAGCAGGACACCTTCATGGCTAAACTCTCGCAGTCAGCACCTAGCAATCTAAACAGTGGCAAATATTGAGGACACTTTTCAGGCTTCTCCCATTGAAACTCTGGCCTCAGAGCCTGTCGCAAAGGATGTTCATGCTCGGAATTCCGCACAAGGAAGTAAAGGCCCTTGGGAAGGCCACTCACCCTGTGAACAAATATAGCCATGTGCACCTCTGCCTTCCACGGCAGTATCCTAAAAGGGAACTGTTGTTCGTCACCCTGAGTTTCAGAATTATAGGCAGAAGGCATTGCCTTCGACAGGATCTGATAAAATGCTTCTCTTTGTAAACTAAATTTGCTGTTGAAGGCCACTGCACTACGACGTTTGTTTACCACTTGCCTCAGTGAGAGAGGTTGGTAGTCATAAGTAGATGCCACTGTTTGAGGCAAGGGCTTTGACCTCCATAGGGTTGGCATTGTTGGCTTTAATGACGCAGATGCTGCTTTATCGATAATGTCCCACCAAACATGCTCTTTGCTTAACGAATTTGGCTTCCCTTTCCAATGTACTGCAGCCATCCGAGAGCAAAGTGATTGAGACAAGGCCTCGGATGGGGAAGTAGTTTCCTGATGAGCACCCGCTGGGAATAGAGCCACAAGGCAATCGGCATGTTCTTGTTCGAGCTCTGGATAACGTCCTCTCTTAAAAGCTCTAGCGAGCATCTGTTTGCGGCCCCCCACTCCTAGCAAATGATCAAGTTCTTCATTTCCCCAGCCTTCTAGCAACACTGAGTCCCAACCGAGGCCCGCACCAGCCATTGAAATGGCCCCGAGTGCATGCCCTACATCATGATTACAGTACCGAAAAGCCCTCTCTCCATACTTCCATGCCTCTCTCCAGAAAATGGATGTCAACCCAACAAAGAACGTGCCTGCCGGAAAGCCCTGGGTCAAGTCGCTCCACAGGTCGGGAGGGATCTCAGCTCTGATCTCGATAGCGTGCTCCTTGGGAGCATAATGGGCGACGAAGGGCGAGTCGGAGACGCCAGGAATCGGCCCAGAGACGAGGTAAGCTTCGGTAGGGTGGAGGTTACCACTGCTGGGGTTGACGCGGAGGGACCAAGTGGAGGAACCGGCGGTTTTCCAAGCGGAGAGGGCGAAGCTATCGTAGAGGAGCTGGGAGAAGGAGGAGAGGGAGAGGGGGGAGGGGGAGGGGGGGGAAGAGAAGGCGAGGGGGTAAGGGGGGGGGGAAGGGGGGGAGGGGGGCAAGTGGAGGAGAGGAATGAGGTGGGAATCGAGGAAGCGACGGAAGGGGAGGGGCTGGTTGGACCAATCGAGGCCATGGGGGCCATCTGCGTAGCGATGGAAGTGGTGCTTGGTGCGGTGATGGTAGGAGGTAACAGTGTCGATATGTGAAGAGGAAGACGAAGAAGATTCAGAAGCCGGAAGCTTGTCAAGCTTCTGTGGCTGCGCAGATGCATCAGAGGAATTGTTAAGCATTGGCTGCTCAGATGCATCACAGGAATTGTTAAGCATTCGCTGTTGCTCAGATTCACAGGAAGAGGACGAAGAAGACGATGACGATGATGATTTTGATGACACAATAGTCAGACCTTTAGTGTAGTTTCGGCCATCCTCCTCAATCGTAGCTTGCAGCTTCTTCTTGGAGTTGCTTGCTTGCTTTGACCACCACAAGTTTGAGGCTCCTCCATAGCTCCATGCTTGCAAGCTCCTCACGCTTAGCATCCGTTCTTGATGATGATGATGATGATGATGATCAACTGATTTTTTTCAATGACTTGCATCCAAAGTGTTTCTTGTTTCCTCCACCTTAGAGCCTTTCAGTTGTAACTCATTTCATCAAAGGTTGGCACTTTTTGGATTCTAGAACACTCACTCTCAAAAACAAGAAGCACTTTTTGGATTCTAGCCACATAAAATCTCGTCTCAGCTCTCAGCCGTCCATTGGCAAGACTCTAAAACCCGGACTTCAGTTTCCCAAAACTCCAGCCAAACCTAACCGGAAAATGGCGAATTCTACCTCCCAGTCCACCTTGACGGCCGAGAAGGGCCACTTTTCACCCTTTCCTGGTCGGATTCCGGCTCTCAGCCTCCAGCCGGTCAGCGAAAATCCTCCCGGCTTCCTCGCCGGAAAGGACTCCCAGTGGCCCTTCCCTACTCCTTAGAGCCTATCAGTTATAACTCATTTCATCAAGGTTGGCACTTTTTGGATTCTAGAACACTCACTTGCAAAAACAACTAGTTCCGGATAGGTAGCTGTATTGAGTGTGAATATTTATAATTTTATCTGAATGTTATAAATATATAGCAATTTGAATATAGCACATGGTAATTAGTTCTTTGCATTTTGCATGTAATACTTTGCATTTAGTTCATAACCACACATATGTGTGCGACGCTTCTTCTTTAAATGTTATTATACCAAGAAACATGTCCTTTACTAGGTTTATTTCAACTTGCACTTAGCACAAAGCAATTTAAATTTAGCACATAGCAATTTGAATTTTGCACATATCATTTTGCATTTTGCATATAGTATTTTGCATTTAGCACATGAACACACGTATAGTGTGGGGGAAGAGTTGGTACACATCCTCTCCAAAAATTATAAGACCTAGGAATGTGCCCTTCCTTGGGTTCATATCAATCTGCATTTAGCACATAGCTTTGCATATACCACGTAGCAATTTGAATTTGGCAGTATTATATAATAATATGGTAATTTTAAATTTGTAAATAACAATTTATATTTAGCACATAGCATTTTGCACATAGCACGTAGCATTTTGAATTTGGCATATAGCACATATCAATTTGAATTTTGTAAATAGTATTTTGCATTTTACATATAATACTTTGTGTTTAACACATAACCACACGTATAGTAAGGAGGGAGAGTTGGCACACTTTCTCTCCAAAAATTATAAGACCAAGGAACGTGCCCTTCCTTGGATTCATATTAGTTTCCATTTAGCACATAGCTTTTGTATATAGCACATAGAAATTTGAATTTGGCATATAGCACTTTGCATTTGGCACATAGCACTTTTTAATTGGCATTTAGCTCATAACCATACATATATGTGGGGAGAAAGTTGGCATGCTTTTTCTCCAAAAATTATAAGACCAAGAAACGTGTCCTTTATTAGGTTCATTCAACATGCAATTAGCAAAGAGCAATTCCAATTTAGCACATACCAATTTGAATTTCCCAAACAATATTTTGCATTTTGCATATAATACTTTGCATTTAACACATAACCACACATGTAGTGTGAGGGGAGGGTTGGCACACTTTCTCTCCAAAAATTATAAGACCAAGGAACATGCCCTTTCTAGGGTTCATATCAATTTCCATTTAGCACATTATAGCACATAGCAATTTGAATTTGGCATATAGCACTTTGCATTTGGTACATAGCACTTTTCATTTAGGTCATAATGTTAATTTATATTTTATTTTAAAATAGCATTTTCATAATGTACTAACAAACATAATGTACTAACAAATGTTCTATTGTTTAAGAAAGATATTGATTAATTACCATGAGGAAAAACTTCATTTGAATTGCAGTTTCTATTTTTGAAAGCTACTATAAGAAGCTAGTTTTAATCTTTTACTAATTGATAATTTCATGTTTGTGAAATTAGTTAAATGCTAACAAAGAAGTACCTATTGTATTCAAGATGTCCCAAATCAAAGTCCAATGAACAATTTGCAAATTATGAATTCAATAGAGCTGCAAAATAAATTTGAAGACATTTTACAAAGATAAGAATTCAAAAAGTGTAATGTTGATTTTAAATTTTAGAAATGAAATAACCAATACTACTAAATAGCACTTTGCATTTTATAAATATCAATATGCTAAAGTTGAAAACATTTTACAAAGATTGAAATTCAAAAAAATTATAATCTTGACTTTTAATTCTAGAAATGATATAACCAATTATTGTATTATTATATAATTAAATAGCACTTTGCATTTTGTAAATACCACATGTTTTTTAATAGAAAATTAAGTTTAGCATATTGCAAAAGAAAAGTAGGGTGCTACCTAGATGTGGACCTTTGTGACTCCAAATTTATTCTCATACTAGCATTCCCCATAGCAAACTCCACATTTCCCATACATATGGATCAAAGCATTTCCCACCACAATATCTGGGTCAAATCTGCTCTTTAGAATGCATTCATGGAACCACTTGCCTTCAGCTAAAGTTTCCTGGCTACTACATGCATTGATAATGCAAATAAAAGTAACCCTACTTGGCATTACTCCATTTTTGTGCGTCTCATCAAAAACTTCAAGATTCTGCTTGGATTTGCCATTCTGAGCATGCACTGCTATCAAGACATTCCATGAAACTACATCTCCCTCTGGCATTTTTTCAAACATTTGCAGTGCATCATCTGAGCTACCACACATGCCATACATACTAAGAAGGGAAGTACCCATAAAAACATCTACCTCGAACCCAGCCTCTTGGATGTCAGCATGCAGCCATTTGCCATCTTCTAAAGCTGCTTCACTAGCAAATGCAGTAAGAGTATAAGCAAATGTAAACTTGTTTGGCATCGTTCCTTCTACTTGCATGTTTTGGAGAAGTCAGAGGGCCACCCGTGCTGTTCTCTTTTTGGGCATGCACTCTAATGATGAAGTTCCACAAAGAAACACGGCGCTCATCTAGGGTGATAAACACCGCCATTGCATCCTCTAGGGCCCCACATTTGCCATACATTCGTACAAATAGGGATTCCAAAAAAGTATTTCGCTTGAGGCCACTCTCAATAATTTGTCTATGAACACACTTACCTTTTGACAAGGCCTTTGCATCCTTTCATTAGCGCAATAGAGAAGCACACAAGCCATGATTCACTTCAATGCCTGGACGTTCCTCTCTCATTTTTGGTGTTGACTCATTCATTGCATTCTGTACTTAATGTTTGTCGTTGTTAGCAAAAGCAACAAATGAATAAACTTTAGTGAGGTAAGGACACTAACAAAAGGGCTTCTCTTCAACAATGGGTAGTGCATCATGATGTAAATGTAACAGACCTGTGTAGAGTTTATGTCACAACCACTCCAAGTAACCCTTGAGAACTTGGCATCTCGTGCATGAGGGCAAAACTTGTGAAAACAAGAAGCACTGATGTAAATGCCAGATATGGAACGGTAATAGACAATGGGGATATGTGCAAAGCTCGTTGGTACAAAAACCCACCAATACCTTTATCCCTGCATTGATAATGACACAATCCGGAGAAAAATCAAGTCTGAACCCTGGAAAATTGTATTAAAGGATCGAAACTTGCCAGACACCGGTAGCTAGAAAGACTACATCGAGCAGGCCAACAAGGCCAATCAACAGCCTTTAGTGAGGTAAAGACACTAACTAAAGGGCTTCTCTTTGACAATGGGCAGTACATCTCGATGTAAATGTAACAGACCTGTGTACAGTGCATGTCACTAGACAGCCCAATAGGATTTGCTCTTCGCGTAAACCACGCAAACGCCATATTTTTCAGTAACAATTCTGTTACCTGACAGGTTTCGAGAGTGGCCTTTGTTACTTGACAGGTTCCAAGCTCACATTTCGAGTGCTACAGAAGGAGATGCCGAGGGGGGGATGTGAGATTGGGGGGAGTTCAAGATCTCTGGAATTGAAAGTCACAACATCAAAATGAAAATCTACCAAGAGAGAAAGACAAAAACCTCTGTCTATACTTATTTGTAGAAGTTTCTGCCACTTAGTGGTTGTAGGGTGGTGTTGATGTAACTCCTACAATGTGTAGTACTTAGGAGTCGTCTCTCCCATTATGTATTCTATCATTGTTTTGCTTGCCTTTAGTGCTCTATTGTCTGTGTGTTGCAGTTATTTTTTGGGCACAAAATGCATCCTTTTCAGACATGGAAGAGGATGCCATGATGCAAATGAAACAAAATCCCAAATGCTAGTACCTGCAAGAGAGAAATCACACCAAATACCAAGTGCACCCAAATATGTCTGCCTTAATGAAGGATACTGTCACCAAAACTCAAGGCTCAAAGCATCAAAATGCATCTGACTCATGTGCATATATCCATATGAGGAAATCTGGCCCAAAAGAAAATGTTAACCTGCAATGACAAAACCATGGCAAACCCCATGCCAATAAGAGGCAAATGCCTCAAGCATAAACACCCTCCATGGGCATAAGCATCAATCATGTCTCATCCAAGAGAGATTAGCACTATGAGTGCATCAACTGCAATGTGTCAAAGTTGTCCCTCAACATAAAATAGCATCTGTGTGCTAAACGTCCCTCAATAAAGCATCCCACAAGGCAATCTGGGCCTATCAGTGCATCCAACAAGGATCGCAATGCATCCAAATGGCCTATAAAGCATCCACTGCAACCCAATGCAAACCATGAGTGAGTGCACATGGCTTAGACTACAACTAGAGTGATCTGCATAAGGTATATCCAAAAAATCACGGCCCCACGATAATGACCGATAGTGAAAATGAAACCTGGGATGCCTCAAAACATGGGCATCAGTGGCATAATCGGACTCAGCAAGACAATCTGAGTAGCTAGTTACTCAGTGTCTCTCTAATCGGACTCAGCAATACAATGTGCAAATATCTCTCTTCTATTGAAACTCCAAAATCTCATCGGAGGATGGAGTAAGAGCCAGTCAATGCTTGCATTTGCTTGCAAAAATGAACCTTAAGCAGATTAAAACATAAGGGGTAGCCTTATCTGCCACATGGCAATCACTGAGAAGGTCTTGGAACCTTTGAGAAATTTCTTGCAAAGAGACGACGGAAAACATAGAGAATCACAACTCCCTCGATTCTTCACGAAATCGCAAGTAGCTTTGTAGACAAATGTTTCAGGCAATCCCGAATCCAACTCCCGAATCCAATGGGACAGACAGCTCTACAAATGAAGGCTCAAATGTTGAGATCCCGCTCACACAAAAATGACAAAATGAAGACGTTGGAGTAGATAGAGCTTCACCACAACTTCAAAACTTCACGAAATCAGAAGCAGCTTCACACGTTGAAGTTTTGGACCAATTTTAATCCACTGGGAGTGTCTGAATTGCAAATGATGGCCTAGATATGGAGATACAACACACGAAATCTGCGCAGGAAATTGAATTTCGTCACTTTTTGAAGGAGCTGTAACTTTTCACTAAAAACTCATATGACAAAGATGTAAAAACTAAAAATAACGTACTCAAAGTCTTCTACAACTTTTCTTTTGATCTGAGGGCGAGATTCAGCTTCTAGAAAAATATATATTTATCACAAAACTCTCAGGTCTAAAATAGATTGTCTTTTTCCTCCAAAACCACTTGCTAGCTTGCAAAAAACCACTCGTAGAACTTCCAAAGGTTTCTGCAAGGTCTCTTCACACCAAGATGTATGTAAAGTCACCCAACGGAGCTTCTCCTTCCTCTCACAGAGCTGTAGTAGTAGACTTTGAGCTTCAGGCTCACACCCAGCTCAGCTTGAACACCCACGCTCTAATACCAGTTGAGAGATCTCAACAACGGAAGTCGAATGGAACAAGGTGAGAGAGAGGGAGAGCCAGAAGAGAGAGCCACACAAGTTTTGGTGCGTGCAGAGCACCCTAATCTTCTATGTCATCCATATATATATATGTGTTTGAGTATTGTACATAACCGAGGTTAAGGTATAGTGGCCTTTAACCCTCACACAAGTTGTAGTAGAGTTTCTATGAGATTTTTTCTAGTATATCTTGGAATGTGCAAGAGAGCTATATTTGGCATTGTAATATTTGGATAGTGTGAATATTTATGCTCCCTCCAAGCATTGCCACTTGACAGTGGAACTTTGGAGGTGTGTTTGACACTATAGTTAAATGGGGTCATTTCCCTTTGCTTCTTGATTTATCTCTACCCAGTTTGTCAATAATTCTAGGATTCAAGAATTGTGGTATCCTAGTTGTAGTTCATTAGAGGATGTAGCAACAAACTTATGCATTGCAAATTTGGTCTTACCTGATGTTCCCCAAACATTTTTGGGCACTAGTACAAAAACCTTGAGCTTCAAAATTTACAAGATTTTTTCAAGATTTTACAAGTTTTTTCACTAAAATATAACTAACATGGCCTCGAAAGTACAAATTAAAAAACCTTCTCTCCTAAAATTTCCTTCTAGATTTAACAATTTATTTGACATTAAACCTTGGTTTTTGGTGAACACTGGTCTTACCCAACTTTCAAAGTAAAGTCAGCGACAATCTTTTCTACTTATGGCAATCTTGACCAATTTTTGTTATAGAGGGAAGTAAGGATGCTAGAGGATAGGATTAATCTATTTTTGTTGTAGAGTGAAATATGGACGCCAGAGGATAGGATTAATCTATTTTCTTTATCAAATATCAACAAGCTTTGGGATCACTTAAGAAACTTCATCAACAATCAATGTTATAAAAGAACTAGTAAAGACCATTAGTAAGCACATCATTTGGCAAAAGAAAGGGTTCCAATAACCTTTGCATCAAGCATTACGAGATCAAGAGGGGATATACTGTCATAATGATGACTTCCATCATCAAGAATGAAGAAATTTATGTCAGCAACTAAATCCATACCATCACCATGTGACAATTTTTAAATATCCATTTGGACAATTAGGTTCAACTTTTGCAAATTTAAACAAAGGCAAGTTGTTGGCAAGTATTTGGCAAATATTATTTAGACACCAATATAGGTAAACTTTCCTTGTATTATTTAATCAATTAGTACGTGGAGTAAGCCTTCTATCAGTGGAGCACCACTCAAAGTAACTTTTCTTGAGAAGGGTAAGCCTCACGTCCCATAAGAAGATTTTTGTTTTACTAGCCCCTTTACCCTAAATGGAGCTTACAAAATATTGGCTAAAGCTATGGCACTTCGGGTGAAGTTCATTCTCACCAAAACGCTTCATACTTGATAGTATTGGTCCATTCATGATTGGAATATTCACAAGGCTATCCTCAACATGTTGCTGGTGATTGACGTTGCACTTGCCCAGAATCACTTTCCTTCTAGTCAATCTTGAGATGGAAAAGTCCTGCGACGACAACCGAGTTAGTTGGTTGTTTATGCTAAATGTGATGCCTAAGATAGGGTTTGGTTGAGGTTTTTATAGAATGATAGAAATGTTATTCTCTAACACCCGTTTGACACTCTCCATTAATGGCTACTTTCATGATAGCTCTCCCTTATAGAGGTTTATATGGAAGGTTTCCCCCTTGCACTTTTAGTGTTATGTTGTCGCAGGACCACTTCTCTTGCAACTCAACTTTCATGTCTATAGAGGTTCTCTATGAGGCTTGATGATGCCCAATGATTTGCAATTCTCATCATAATTTTTGCAGGATGATAACACCAATGTCCTAATTGCCAATCGGTCCAAAATTGAAAAGCTCTTGGAATCCCAAAATCAATTCCTCTAACCTACAGTGCTGTAGCTAGATTGGGAACCCCTAGTGGAGTGACTTACCTTGTTTGGGTTTAAATTAATCGTGTTTGGGATACTATTTAGATACCTGGCTGCGGAGTTACCATGAAACAAAAACTTGAATGTTATATTCAAAAAACCAAGGGGAAATTCCATAAATGGTGAGGTTAAAAATTTTCATTCTTGGGGGGATCATTTTCTTAAAACATATATTGGCACCAACTATGGTTTACATCTCAATTGTGCTGCCATTCTCTCATAACAACCTTTCAATGGCTAACAAACTATCCAAAGAATTCCTATCCAAGGATCAATGGCATACTTTTCCATGGGAGTATGCTACCACACTAGAGGATCTAGGAGGGCTTGGTTTGGATGCCTTCTAGGATAAATGCAATCACCATTGTTGTAAATGGATAACCAAGCTACATTCTTCACAAATGTGGGATTTAGTAGAGGGAATACCCAATGGCAGGAACTCCTTCTTTCTTGTTTTTTGATTAGGATTCATCACTTTGATATCTTAACTAAATTAATCAAAATTTTCAAGAGTTTTAGGTGACTATCAATGGCACAAATCTACTAGTGGCCCAACAGAGATGGACACTTGGGCTTCAACATCTAGCTTAGTAGGAACCCCTTCATTAATAACATTGTTCTAGTATAGATTAGTCCTTGCTTATTCAGGTAGCTCAATGGTAGAGGGCTATTTTTATGGCTTGAATTGTGGGATTAGTGAGCTCAACTTGTGGGATCAACATCAAAGTCAAAGGATAAACATTTCTTTCTACTTCTAATGAGATGTTTTTCATTCATTCAATGCTTTCTAAACCAAAGTCTGGATAGCCAACTAGCCCAATTCTAGTTTGGCAATATGATTTGCAAAGCTAGATTAATCTCAGGGGGAAGAATCTCCATCACCACATGCTTAAAGACTTTCACATTTCAGGATCGGCTAGTATTCCTTAAGAAGTTCATTAGGCATGGAAGAAGCGTGATCCTTTTGACTTGCCCCAGACTTGAGTATTATTACTTCAAAGAGTATGGGTTGCAACACCTCTAATAGATTTAATTTTTATATATGGAGGCTGTCGACATGCAAGTTTCTAACAAAAGATTGAATTCTCTAAGTGAAAGGACATATCGTCGCTGACTTGTCCACTACACAATTTTGGCATTTAAACTCATTTCCTTCACTCAAGGATGTTTCAAGGGGAGATACCCCTTAACCAGGAAGATACCCCCCCTTAATGGGGTGTGTCGCGGGGGGGAGACATCCCTTAATGGGAAAGATTAATGTACAACTCACATCGCAACAAGAAAACATACAACTATAGTTTAGATGGAAAAGTGAATCAGATACAAGATCCCCGATCCCCAAATTGGGTGTCGATCATCATCAGAAAATGAAAAAGGGCATACAATGATATAAGTGAGAATCCTCCCAACTTCTATGTCAATATTCACATCCACCTTCATAAATGTTATCATCCCATTTATGTGATGCCAAGATAACACTCTATGTCCTAAATCTAGGTCTAACTATCTTTAACCCTAATTGCGTGGTTGGACATGGTCCGCCGATTTGAGGATCAAACTCTTTCAAGTTGGAGTAGCCGGAACTCCAACACATTGATACTCATAGTGGTTGGATGAAAATCCATCGATTCCACAATGGTGCAAACTAAAAGTGCAATGAGGACTTTTCTATCTTATACACCAATTTAAGGACTAATCGACTGGGTTGCAAACCCATAAAATACAACATCATCTAATGAATATTGCACAAGATTGTACATCAAAAACTTTAGAGGAATCAAGTCCATACCACATGTGTGCAGAGTAGACCATCAAAGGCATCAAAATTGATGAGCCTGAAGAATGACTGAATACTTCATTGGATAATTCAATGAAGCTCCATCATCTACTATATGATGATGTACCATAACTGGCACAAAATTCTACAAATTGAGGTCAAGGGGATCATTAAAAAAGTATGATTAAGGGACACGTGATGCTACAAATGAGAAATGTTCTCCATCCTCTTGATGCATTGGATAGCACTAGGAGGGCTGATAAAGTGGGAAGTGAGAGAGAGAGAGAGGAGTGCACATGATATAGCTACCTGTACATATGTTGTATTGATCATAAACATGAATATATACATGAGAACCCCTTAGGGTTAGGGTTAGGGTTTGCCCCTAATGCCCTTAAGGTATGGTGCAAATTACACCATCCTCAACACCCCATTTTAAATTGCACATATAAGGTCTTTTTTGTGGATTTTGTTGAGTGCATATGATAGCATCCAAAACTAAAAAAGTATATGAAAAAGAATCATAGTATGTGCATATGTGAGCACAGTGACTATGTAGCGGATACAATGAGTACAACTTATGATCCTATATATAATGTGCATTTCCCCCTCTTAAGTTGTAGTTCATCCTTTGACTTTGGGAATTAAACCTAGAAAATAGGCCGAAGGGTAGAGAAAGGAAAGCCAAAAAATAAGATGCCCACCTGGATCTGGTTGATCAAAAGATGACTTTGTGAAGAATGGTGTGAATGGCTACATGCCAAACATCTCAAAGTTGAACATGTCATGTGTCATTGTGGACTGTGCAGTTGCTCTATAGAAGAGGCATCTAGATGTGAAACTAGTTGGTGTAGCCGTGAAGATGTGATTCGATAGGTTATGACATACAAGAGTGTCACCAATCCAAAAGAACTGACAATAATGTCGGAGGTATGCTGGAGTAGAGTAATCTCTATCATACGATGTAGGATTGTAGAAGACTGCATAGCTAGTGTGGACAGAGTGATCTAGGGGGTGAAAATTTGGGGCTGAAGGTGCATGTATGATACACTGCTTTGCTAATGAAGAGGACCGTAAAATTGACAAGGTACGGCAACCTGTCAAACCTGTATGCTCAACTATCATGAGCTGAAGGTGATTTCATGTGTGCATGGCTAAACATCCCTTGGTATGGGATGTAGCATCTATCGTAGGATCAAGGTGGAGTTGACACCGTAAAAGACTAGAAGCCTGGAATATCACTGAAAGTGAATAAGATGTATCTGAGGTGAATGAGTTGCCAAATACTAATGAAGGGACTGATACGAAGTCCTAGATCCAACCACTAATTTGCATCAAGTAAGGACTGCATACAATAGCTATAAGTGCATGCTGAAACACTGAGGTTTCCCAGGTTGTACTATGGTTGAACCTAATGATGTCCACAGCACTAGGGTAGGAACGTAGTGATGCATGGATCTGATGACTGAAAGAGGTGGTGATCACTGGATCCAAGGGTGGTACAATGTGGCATGACTGAGTCGATGCTAGATTATCATGAACATCGGTCTGTTGATTCGTATTGCTAATGAAAACTATGTCCAAAGATATGATTTGCTCCATGTTAGAGGTGAAAGCATCAGTGATGGATGCTAGAACAAAATCACATGAAGAGCTTAATGCACTATGGCATGAATCTTTGCATGCTATTGGAGATGTGAGAGCCTCATATTGAGGACTTACATGCTAGAAATCTACACTATCATAACTAAACTCTTGCTATGTATTTGCACTTGGTGTTGGAGTCGGATCCATGCATGAATGTGTTGGTTGTACATCACTGGAATCAGATTGTGCTGATGTAGATGGGAGTGCCTCATGCTGAGGGCTTACCACCAAATGTGCCTCATGGTGAGGTCTTACCAAGAAATGTGCATGATCAAAAAGTGTGGGCTAATCCATGCTAATGTGTGAAACATTTGTGTCCAATCTCTGAAGACCAATGATGCTCAAGTCTGCATCATAAATTGGTACATACCTTGTGGCAATGAATGGTCAAAGTAGGTTCTCTTTCCACTGATAGATCTTATCCGAAGTCATTACTAGTTTATCATTGTGTGATGTGAATAAATCCATGTTGGGAGGCGATTTGGTGCTCTATGCTAGGGCTTGCCCATGTACCAGTGAGAGTGTCTACCCATGAGAACAATATGTGAGAGCTGCCCCACTGGGGTCTTATGCTCGAGCTGGCATTGGGTCTTATGCTAAACCTGTCGATTTATGAACCAAGTCATGTGATGGAAGAACGACAATGTGCCAAGAATCAAGCCTATAGTGAAATGATGAGAGCTATGCATCAGGAGTAGCCAAGAGGCTGTACAAGGCTCCTGGATATGTGTAAGAGCGAATGCCAAAAAATAGTCAACAAATGTGATTGTACATGGGTGGCATGCGTGTGCAAGATGTGTGCAACAAACAGACCTAAATCCGAGGAAGATAACTCTACCAAGTGTTTCACTGAAGTGTTGAATTGCCAAATGCCAAGAGTACTAAACTGGAGTTAGAGGTGTGAATGTGTATACGGATGATATATCCAAGGTGTGAATGTATATCCTGATGATAGATCCAAGGGTACTCACGTTGGTGGGAATTAATCGAGCAATATGGTAATGGCTCACTTGTCTTGGTGGAGTTTAATCTCCTCTATGGCTATTCTAGGCTACACATCGAAGCACAAAATGCAACAACTGAATTTTATCTTGATTCATTTTATGTGCTAGATACGTTGCAATGATTTGAAGGTGGTTTTGATGATGATGATTGAATTCTTTTGACTTGTAGAAAAGTCAAAAATCAGACTTGAGGTGTTTAGCACATAAAGCACAATCAGCCAATCATTTTTTTAAAAACAGCTCCTCCAAATTCCACCTGGATCAAAAGTATGGCTCTTGGAAGAATGGCCAAACTTTGATCACAAGAGAGAGAGCGAAAAATGATGATATGGCATGTGTTGATGTGGCATTGGGGGTCACATGCTGATTACAAAGAGTTTTCCTATGTGGCACTCGATGCTTAGGTGGCATTGATGATGTGGCATTACCACGTGCGTAGTTGATGTGGACTACTGAGATGAACATGCTGATTGGGCACAACACTAATGATGTGGCTATGCCATGTGTCTTGTTGACATGGTAGGGTGAGTAGTCAGTGCTGACATGGCTATTGACATAGCATTAGGCCTGACGTGGCACTACCTAGGTGGCTTGATGACATGGAAATCGAATTTCATGTGGCTTGGTGATGTGGTAAGATAAGGCTGCCCTGATAATGTGGTAGATAGCGTGCCACATGGCTCCCTCTTGACCAGTCCTCCTAACTCAAGGTAATCTGAACATGACCCTGGTTCAATCAAGCTTATCTGTCATGTGGTTTCCATCAAAGTTTTCCGTCTGTCAAGGTTTTTTCCCTCCTCTCCCCCTCCACCCCCCCTTCCACCACCACCAGCACCCCCTCCCCCTCCACCACCACCCCCTCCCCCCCCCCCCCCCGCCCCCTCCATCTCCACCCCCCCCCCCTCTCCACCACAACCTTTCCCCCTCCACCACCACCCCTTCCCCCCCCCTCCTCCATCTCCACCACCCCCCCTCCTCCATCTCCACCACCATCCGCTCCACCACCACCCCTTCCCCCCCCCTCCTCCATCTCCACCACCCCCGCCTCTCCACCACACCCCTTTCCCCCCCCTCCATCTCCATCTCCATCTCCATCACCCCCCCCCCTCCCCCCCCCTCCATCTCCCCCCCCCCCCCCCTTCCATCTCCACCACCCCCACCCCCCTCCATCCCCCCCCCCCCCCCCCATCTCCATCTCCACCCCCACCCCCCACCCCCTCTTCCTCCATTCCCCCCCCCCCCCTTCTCCATCTCCATCTCCACCCCCCTCCTCTCCATCTCCTCCACCCCCACCCCCACCCCCCTCCATCTCTAACCCCCCCCCCCCCTCTCTCTCTCTCTCTCTCTCCCTCTCTCTCTACCTACCCCCCCTCTCTCTTTCTCTTTCTTCTTTCTTCCCCCCCCTTCTCTCTCTCTCTCTCTCTACCCCCCCTCCCCGTCCGCTCCACTGCCTATCCTATGGGCCTAAAGCCCCTATTATCTAATAAAGGCTTACAAGCCCTTGCAAGGCAAGGCCACGCCGTGGCGGCGCGCCAGTAGCGACGCGCGTAGAAACGCCCGCGGCAGTGCGCCCGCCTGCACCCAACTCTGCCTGTGGAAGTGTGCCAATAGCGCCATTCCCACCCCCGCCTTGACTCCTGCTCCTCGTCGGCCACCTATGGGCCTCCTGCACCCACCTCCCTCCACTCCACCCTCCCTACTCCTCCCTATACAACACCTCCAAGCCCCCCCCGACTCTGACTCAAACCCAATCGAAAACCCCCCCCCTGAGCCACCGCCCTCGTCGCCGTGTGACGCCCCCATTTAAAATTTTTTATTAAAAAGTTATTATTATTATTATTAAAAAAATCCTAACCTAACCTAACCATCCCACTAATGCTATTTAGGTTAGTGTTAATCTAGGTTAATTTCAACTTAGGCTAGGTTAGCTTTAACCTAGGTTAGTTAGGTTAATTGTAGGTTAGTTAGTTGTAGTTAGATTAGTCTAACTTCTAGTTAGTTAGACTAACTGAATAGCTAGGTTAGCTTAATTGACCTTTAGCTAGTAAACTAACTCTAGTTAGTGGAAGTAGTTAAGTTAGTTAAGGTAACTAGATAGTTTGGGTAGTTAGTTTAGTTAGAGTAACTGGATCAATTAGGTCAACTGAATTCGGTTAGTTACTACCCCTCAGTTAGATTTGAAACCCATTCACACCAAACCTTAAGACCAAGCCCCCCCCCCCCAAAAAAAGGTCCATTTTCCCCCTTCTTTAACCCCTCATAACTCATATGTTTGAGACCCAAAATGGACACGGTTTGAACCAAGATTTCATAAACAAAAACACCACGCTACGGGGCATTTTTCCAGCCCATTGCATACCATTTCGGCATCTCTAGCACTCGCTCATTCGTGCCCCCATGTGGGCGTCGTTTCGCACTAATTCACTCATATCTTTACGCTGTGACCTCCAATTGATGATCCGTCTGCACTAGCACATTTCCCTACACATGTGGGACAATCTTAGGCACATTATTATCATGACGGTACCTACAACACTAACACCACTCTAACCCTCCAAACAAAACTACATCAACACCTGCACTTGCAACAGAGACACCCTTTGCAACTCTTGCCCAATCTGCATGCAGCTACACTCCAGCCAACACCTTTGACTCCAACACTCACCAAATCTGCATACAACTTCACTGCAACCACCTCCTATGACAATCCTCTACCTCAATTCCCCCCCTGAAATTCAAGAAATCCCTTTAACTCCTCCATGCCACAACATGGTAGGACGCCGTCGCGACAATGATGGGGATATTGACCTCGATGTAGAGCTGACAATTTCTTTAATCGCAAAAATAATAACAATCAATGCATGCACCCCCTGGAAAAACTGGAACTTCCCAAATATAATGGTAGGGCAGATCCAGCCTGATTCCTCTAGCATTTTGATGCCGCATGCCGAGCAGGTGGAGATCAATCCCATGAAACCAAGGTGGACTGGTTTCCCATGGTCTTAACTGATGAAGCGTCTGAATGGTACCTAGACCTTCTAGTGGAAGAGCGAGCCCCTAGCTCCGAGGCTAAATCCTATTCCTGTTCGGACACAAGTCCCACAATTACTCAGGAATCCGAATCCACGACCATATCCAAGAGCACCAAATCCAGCTCCTCAGGTAGTTCCAATACATCAACTGCAAGCAGAGGAAGTAGACATTCGAGTATGAAGCAGAGTACCCAGTGTACTATGTAGAAGGTGCAGAGTGTCTAATATGATTCTATGCAAATCAAGTTCGACCCAATACATATCGAGGACCAATCAAATGCTACAGGTGTGGAGAAAATCACTGGATCGTAGAGTGCCCTCATCGTGGTAGCTCCACTGCTTTGCAACCACTCTGCAGAGATTGTGGCACAGGACATGCCTGTATGGATTGTCCAATGAAAAATAAGGTCCCACAACAAACAGAGGTTAAGCATGATGTCCCAATCGGCATCATTGGGGTGGACCATCAAAGTCTGGAGCTGGCAAGCATAATATCACAACCTATGAATGTAATTACATGCCAGCAGAAAGAGGCCACCAAGGACCCTAACTTCCAATCCAACCAAAGTGACTTCTTAAAAAGAAAGCACAAATGCCTCCACCTCCGCCAAGCAATGAGCAGCCAAGATCATCCACATCAGCTCTCGAGCCTCAAATAAAAGAAGCTCCATACCCAAATGCAGAAGTGCAGAAGGCTCGTTTTCAGGCACTTCAACAATGGGTACAAAAGGAACAAGCTCAATTTGAGGCTGAGAGAAGCTCAAGATCCAATCCATGACTTGGCTCCACAAAGTATTGATACTGTAGTCGAGCCTCTATTCCAACAACAGACTCCACAACATAATGTACCGCCACGTCAACTTGAAGGAGCTGCACTCTCTAGCATCTTGAGTTCCCTGTGTCAATTCCCATCGAAATCTTCCTACAGAATTGTCCCAATATCTGGGAGAGTTTCAAAGGATGGATTGAACTCACAAATCCCCCTCCACCTATGAAGGACATCGAAGATATCCCTGTGTGTGCAGATGGGTGAGAGAGATGACATACACAACATTACTGTGCCTTTGATCCACAAGGCATATAATGAAGTCCAAGCCATAATGGGTGGTGGAGCAGGTGTAAATGTCCTATCAAAGGAGCTCTACAATGAATGGGGTTTCCCACCAATGCAAAAGGCTAATTTCAACATTTGCCTTGCCGATGATTCACGGGCTAAACCATTGGGAATAGTGAATGGTGTGTCAACAAATGTTGTAGGAGTCTACTTTTCCCTTGAATTCACAATCTTGTATCTCCCCAAAAAATCCTATCAAATCTTACTGAGACATCCTTGGATACGAGAAGCATCAGTCCTCCATAACTGGGGGACTTGATAGACTGACAATCCAGAATCGCGACACCACAGTGAGGGTGAATGTGGGGATAGGAGCTATAAAACCAATTATGCCTAGAGCGTTGGATGACACGTCTTCAACGACAATCTCAAGCAAATCATCTCCCCTGCAACAGCATGCCATAGCGGTCGATTCACAAAGCAATGTCATTAACTGGATACAAACATTGGCAACCATCGACAACTGCCATTCATTAGACCCCATCTTCTCACAGATAGATGCTAAGGTGCTACAGGTAGATCCTCCACTCACACATGAAGAACCAATCGATCTAGAGGTGCCATTCTTTATGGCTGACCTCGAGTGGAATAATGAACCTGAAGAAGGTACCCATACCAATGATGACTCCGATTTTCCTTGGGACCTTGAAACTAAGGCTGAGAACGCTGAAATTGAAGATCAAATCTTTGATAATGACTCAGCCATTCTGCATGCCCTAATGGCAGTCGAGCTCCCAAAAGTTGAACCTCCAAAGTTGAATAATAGCAGAAGATCCTGCAAGAAAGCTGGAGGAAATCGCAAAAAATCCAAGGCCGAACACTTCAATGAATTCAAACGAGTCTAAACAAGGATTGTTGAATTATATCTCACAAAGCCAGCTCCCTCAAAATTAGAACCACTGCCTCTTGAATGGTCCCTTGAGGGACTGGAAGGAGTATGCGCAACAAATGAACCCTTACTTGGGAACACCTTACTAGTGGAAAAGTTACCCCATAGTTCCCAACGTAAGAAGTTTAGAAAGTATAAGCCACATGTGCGTATGAAGATCGATCAAGAGAATTCACCCAAAAAAATAAATAAAAGAAAAGAAAAAAAAGGTCTCCAAGAGCCAAACAAATTGGTTATAATACTATGCCACCCCGTACACATGGCACATGTCAGGCTAGTTCAACACCATCAAAGGCTGATCTTCAAGAAGTGCCGGAGTACTTCAAGAATTACACAAGTGGCAGTGTCCCCATAGCAATGCCAAGACCACTAAAAGAATCTGAAGTTCAAGCTGTGCTGCTAGAAACATTGGATGGAGTCCAATTCAACACAACCATAAATGGGAACCGATTGAAGTGATACAACATCATCACACAAGCCATCCCCGACAATAATGAAGTTTTGGGAACCCCAAGTCTTCAATAGTTTGCACTAGATTGTTACACGTGCACTCACTAGCATATGCACGTTTTTGCACATATAGTTTGCACTAGATTGTTACACGCGCACTCACTAGCATATGCACGTTGTTGCACATATAGTTTGCACTAGATTGTTACATGCACACTCACTAGCATATGGGGTATTTATACAAGTTGGAGAGCTTCTCTCTCTGCATGTAGGAATTATAAGACATTCTCTCTCTGCATGTAGAACTTGCATGTAGAAGTTGCAAGTTGCATGTAGGAGTTGCATGTAGAACCCGCATGTTGCATGTTGCATGTAGGAGTTGCATGTAGAACTCGCATGTAGGAATTGCATGTAGAAGTTGCATGTAGGAGTTGCATGTAGAACATGCATGTAGAACTTGCATGTAGAACTCGCATGTAGGAGTTGCATGTAGGAATCGTATGTAGAACTTGCATGTAGAACATGCAAGTTGGATTTCTAAGAGGGATTATTTCTAGCCTTATGCAAGTACAAGCGGAGCTCTGCCGCTACTCTACACACACATTCTGTACTACCTAAGTCCATGTTGGCATAGAGACAACATACTCTCGGATCCATTTGATTACCCGTCCTCGGGTTATGGCTTATTTTGATTTTGGAGTTGGGATGCCATGTGCATAACCCAGTGGTTGTTGAGCTTGTGGCATGCGAGTCGTTCCTGCTGTAATGCTTTTGCACCATACAATTTGTGGTCTATAGTCAGGAAGCTTATTTCCTCTTAAGGAGGGGTAGACGGCTATGAATTTCAGAGGGGATCTCATTGCTGAGGCTACGGACTCTGCCATCAAATCTTCTTGTGAAGAGGTTTGGCGGGGGTCTCGTTGTTGAGGCTGGCATTTCTTGCTATCTTGCATACATGTTGAATGCGATTGCACCCGTCTCATTGAGCTTGTAGATAAGTTTGTATGCAAGTCTGATATTTTTGCATTTAGGAGACGGCTGTGATGTTTGGCGGGGGTCTTGTTGTTGAGGCTGCAGACTCTTTTGCCAATTATGCAATGTATTATGTGCCTATGCAAAACTGTGTGAATGCATGTGATGTGTCGACTAGGTAGGTACTAACTATATGCTTATTTGTGGGATTTAATAGGGAAACTAAGACTCAATCATCCCTAATACAAAATTGATTAGGTCTTCCTAAATGTGCATGGAATGAAGCCCACACTCTTTGGGCCATTGTGTTGAGTTCTACTTTGGTATTCCAAGCACTTGTCTAAAGTGTCCATGCTTCCTTACACTCCACGTCCAAAAGCATGTCCTAACCTTGCAACTCCTCCTCCCCTCTCCTCCAACCTTGCAACCCATCCTCTTTGTCTCCTCCTCCCTCCTCCTCCTCCCTTCTCCTCCTCCCTCCTCCTCCTCCTCCTCCCCCCTCCTCCTTTCTTTCCCCTAATGCTCTTACACCTTCTTCCTCTCCCACTCCTATGCTCCCCATAAACCCTTAGTTCCTCAACCCTTAACCTCCATGATCTACGAGGGAGACGAGTTCTCCACCATGTACTCTACCCTGAACCTTGGATCCTCATTCTAACCCTGGAACCTCTTCTAAACTATGGAACCTCCTTCTAAACTCTGGAACCTCTCTCTAAACCTTGGAACCTCCTTCTAAACCTTGGACCTCCTTCTAAACCATGAACTTCCCTCTAACCCTAAACTCCTCCTAAACCCCTCAACCCCCAATGAAGGCGAAAGCCTTCATTACCTTAACCATGATGATATACGTTCCTTTTACACATGCATGCACTATGTTTGCTTACCACACTTAAGCCTACGTCTCTCACTGGAATATGACTCGAGGTCCTAAGCTACACGTATACTACGAACGACAACCCCGATATATCTGTAGGTGACCAAAAGCCTCGGAACCCTGCATAGTGAGAATACCTTGCTCTTCCCGTGGAAGCCATGGGAAAGAGCCAACAGAGCTGTGTGTTGGGTTATCAACTGAGTCATAGGAGGCCTAGAGCCTTTGTGTTGAGGTCATGTAAGCTTCCATTGCTTTATCATCTTCACTTCAGTAGTGCTTGTTGGTCTACATTGTGGAGTCCATATAGCTACAGGCATGGTGCACATGTGTTGATGGAGGCGTTTGGTGTTTGTGGAGCCGCTGATCATTGGTCGGCTAGACAATGCATGGAGCTGCAGTTGATGTTGCAGCTACTGCTGTTCGAGTGAGTTGTCTCCCTGGGGAGTACCTCTCGTCATTGTTGGCTATAGTACTTAGTCGTAGTAGCTTCTTGAGGTCTATGTTGAAGAGTTGTTGTGGTGTTAGGAGGTCATTTTGCGAGCTAAGAAGCCCTTTGCAGATGCTATTGTTAGGAGAAGGTTGAAGTTGGTCGTCCTATAGTTCAAAAGTCACCTGCATATTGAGAAAAGGAGAATGTAGTTCATTCAACCTTGGATTGGACACATTGCAAGTGTCCTATATGTGACACCATTTGTGGGAGGCTTATCACTTGTTGTTTCTACAAATGTAGAGGAAAATTTAACCTCTCAAAATCTTAGAGCACTCACAACCTCACTAAAATGGACAGAATCATGAAACGAACCTCAAGTATGAACATAATCACTCTCAAGAGACTATAGCTCAAGCTCCAGGAAGTAGATTCTTGAGCTTTCTGAACTAAAATGATGATGAGAAGGGGTCCTACAAGAAGAGCTGAAGATGCTTCATGGAGGAGGGATTGTCACCTTGACGGAACAAGGTCTTTGACTCTCTCTCATGAAATCTCTCTCATACAAAGAATGGGCCTTGCTCTTGGAGATGGAGGATGCCTCGCACATGGAGGGCTTGGTTACTTGACTAGAAGCAAGGGCTTAGGAGCACCATGTGCTCTGATAGCATGATAAAGTGGGGAGTGAGAGAGAGAGGAGTGCACACGATATAGCTACTCATACACTATGTTGTATTGAACATAAACATGAATATATACATGAGAATCCCTTAGGGTTAGGGGCTTAGGGTTTGCCCCTAATGCCCTTAAGGTATGATGAAATTCATACCATCCTCAACAAGGACCTTCAAGCAATGTACATGCTCCAAGAATAGCAATATATACTCTGAAAATACCAAAAAGTACATCAGCAACTCACTGTGCATCATCATGGTTATCCTGACCATCTGCAAAACCAGGGTCCATTTGGTGTGAAGTTAAGTACATCTAAGAACTCCTAGATCTTCCAACCTTCTTGGTTCTTTTGTGTGCTCTCAACTTCCATCAAAATCCATCCCATCATGTTAGAAATCAAGGTTGTCAAGAAAACTGTGGGGCTAACTCTACCATTTCTTGGGGGGTTGGACCTTGTGTGTAGAGTTGAACTATCTACATAAGAGTCAAAGTGGTCAAACATGCAATATCATTGTGTAATTGTGGGGCTAATGATATCATATCTTGGTGGGGTTAGATTGCCATCTATAGAGTTGAACTATCTCAGTCCAGGTCGGATGTGCAAAACCATCATGGCGCGTCCAAGAGTTGGATGAAAATCCACCAAATCCACATATTGTTGTCAATCACAAAATGAAATAATTCATGGCATCAGTCCATGATGCAAAAGGATGTATTACACTACCAGGAATACGAGCTATCTGCAAAGCTGGCCATGATGCAGGGGATTGCAAATCATGTAGGAGTGAGTGGATGCTAGAAGTACTATGGTGTCTTTGATTGGAACAACAAGCAACTTGGTGCATAGATACTGCTCTCTCAATTGAGGATGATGATAAGCCCCGGCTATCCCTACGAGCTCGTTCTCTGGCAATACAACAATGAGACCAACCGTGTCATGTGCTCCTACCTCCCCACATTCAAGGTCTTCAATGTAACAAAAGCTGGGCTCATGGAGTTCAACTTTGACAATCCTCAGCCATTGTAATATGCTGCGAGTGCCTTGTTCCTGTCTATTATTTGAGCATGGCGGACGTGTCGGGTTGGAACTGTAGACCAATTTTTTTGGTCAAGAAAGCTTTAAGGCATAGTTGTGGGGAGCCGCTCACTGCTCTTTTGTTGTAGCAATTGAGTCGGCTCTTGCATGAAGTAACCTTGTAGATGAAGGTCAAGGAGGCTTGCGAAGGACATCACTGGCTTGTTGGACTAGAGTTCAATGGTCCTTGGGTGCAGCAGGATGAAGACACTACTGCAAGGAGTTGATGGAGGTCACCAAATCCAGCTGGTGGCTCAAGGAGCTCAAGGAGAGCTCTCACTAGTACTCAAAGAAAGTACACATCTCTCTTTTTCTTGACAATGGAATTTCTCACAAATCTCTCTCTAGAAGCACTCATAATCTCTCTCAAAGAAGAAATGTAATGAACGAAATTCTCTCAAGGAAATGGATGGAAACTGCCCCCAAATGGACAAAAATTTTTAATCAAAGAATACATGAAGATCTCTCACCGAGAGTGGACTCTCACGGAGAACACTCAAGAGAACTCTCAATCTCTCAAGAATCGCAATGCCTCAGCGGAAGTCAAGGGAGCTCTGATACCATGACAAAATATGAAGAGGGGAGAGGAGAAGAGTGGAGATGAGAAGAGAGGGCACAGCTAGAGAGCACACCACAAATGACTAACTGTACACTAGATTTAGTTGAAAATGTAGAATATATACAAACCCATTTAGGGTTAGGGTTAGGGCATCTAATCCTTTCCTTTATAGCACTCTATATGTGTTAGTGCTATGCACATGTAATCACATGATGTTGAGCATGGTCTCTCAACAGTGCGTCTGCTGATTGTCTCACTATCCCAAGCTCTGCTACATCTATCTCTGGCACTATGAGGGAATGGGCATCAAAGTCTGGTAGGCCAACCTGTCGGTCCCCTGTGCATGCATTGTCATCCATTCATTATGGCCTACATGGTAGCCATGTTGTGTTCTCTACTATATGTTCCTGCATGGCTTTGTAGCCTTCTACTGAAGTCACTTGCATATCTCTCATTTGCTGTCAGCACAGAGGATCAGGTAGCTGACATATTCACGAAGGCATTGGGCACGGAGAAGCTGCGCAAGTTTAGAGACCTGCTTGGTGTGTAAAAATTGGGATTGAGCTCGAGGGGGAGTGTTGAGATATCGAGCTCCACTCGTGATATGCCAGGGTGACAGTTGTGCATTTATGTCACCGACTTGTTAGCTACAGATGTGGTTGGTACACCGCCCATGAATAATAGCTGGATGATAGCTATCCTTATGTACTCTAGTTCGTGGCTCAGTTAGTATGCCACCTTAGTTAGCTGAGTTTGGTTTGAGACCCACATATAGGGTTCTTCTATTTCTTTGTACTAGAGTTCTTTTGGCTTTCACAACTAAGAAGAGGAAAACTATTTGCAGCCTCCACCTTTGTGTGTATTCCCCCATTGTGTATGTGAGAAAGCCGCAAGTGAGACTCCTTCCTTCTCTCCCACTATCTTCACATTCTTGACATCGAGTTGATACACATTCCATTTGCTGAGTGTCACTAGTGATATCAAGAACTGTATGGAATCCATCTTTGCTAGTGGAGCATAAGTCTCATCATAGTCTTGACCATATTGTTGTGCAAATCCTTTTGCAACTAGTCTGGCTTTGTATCTCTGAATACTTCCATCTGGATTGTAAATCTGGATTGTATTTCACTTTGTATACCCATTTGTTTACTATGGCCTTCTTTCCTGGTGGAAGGTCGAATAATTCCCAAGTGTTATTTTTATACAAAGAATCCATTTCTTCATTCATAGCAGTTTGCCATTCTAGCTTGTCTACTGCATCTTCGAAGTACACTGGCTCTTCTGTAGCCATGATAGTAGTCATAAGAGCATAGTTGGTGGTTTCCACCTGAATTGCTTTGCCTTTCTGAGCATATGTGAATATGACTGGTGGTCTGCTTTCCCTAGTAGACTGTCTGAGCTGATGTAGCTCTGCTTGGGGTGTTTTTGGCAATTCTTACTCTTCTTCATTAACCTGTTCTGTAGATGACTATGAAGTCGATACTTCTATCTCCTGCGGAGGTGAGGTTTTCCATTCTGATTCCTCATCAAAGATTACATATCTGGAGATAATGACTTTGCGGTTGATGGGATCATACAATTTGTATGCTTTGCTTTCTTCACTGTAGCCAACCATGATGTATTTGCGTGACTTTGCATCCAATTTCCTGCGATGATCATCATGTATGTGGGCATATGCTATGCAACCAAATATGCGGAGATGCCCAATGTGTGGCTTTTGTCAAGTGAATGCTTCATAAGGAGTCATACCTTGTATCAGTTCAGTAGGAAGCCGATTAAGCAAGTAGTTTGCTGTAGCTACTGCTTCTGCCCAATACTGATTTGGAAGATGCTTTTCACTAAGCATTGCTCTAGCACTGTCTGCTAAAGTCCTATTCTCCTTTCAGCTCTTGCATTCTGCAGGAGTATCTGCACATGTGAATTGTCTTCGAATGCCGTGATTTTTGCAAAAGTTTATGGATGCTGAAGACACGTATTCACCTCCTCTATTTGATCTCATGACCTTGATCTTTCTGCCTGTCTGGTTTTCTACCATGGTTTTGAATTCTTGAAATCTAGAAAACACTTCAGATTTCTCTTTCAGAAAGTAGACCCAACAATATTTGCTGTAGTCATCGATGAAAGTCAAGTAGTAAAGTGAACCATTGATGCTGCGGGTCTGGGCATAACCCCATACATCTATATGTATCAAATCAAGAATACCTCATGCACGAGAGGTACTTCTGACAAAGTTGGTTCGCTTTTGTTTGTCGAAGCAGCATGCTTCACAAACTTTTCCAAGAAATTGTAGCTTCGGAATCCCAATTGCCATATTCTAATTCCCAAGATCTAACAAGTACTTGAAGTTGACATGACCATATCTCTTGTGCCATTTTGTAGATAGTGGCATCTGTTGTGGTTGAGCTGACATGGCATGCTTATCTGGTACTGTAGCTAGCATTCTGTATAAGCATCCTTCCTTGACACCTTTTGCTACTAGCTGACATCTTTTGGATTTGTCTCTAATAGTGCATTCATCACCGTCGAAGATGACTTTGTAATTGTGTTCTGTCATTTGACCTACTGACAAAAGGTTCTTGCTGAGCTTCGGAACATAGAGCACATCTTTCACTAATCCTTTTGTACCAGTGAGCTTGTTCATAGGGATAACACCTGTCCCTTGAACTAGATTCGATGTATTGTCTGCTGTGTAGATGACATTTTTCTGACCTTCTAATGGCTTCATTTCTGTGAACCATTCCTAATGATTTGTCATATGAGATGATGCACTGATGTTGATATACCAAGGATCATGTTCCACTTGGTCGACTTGATAGCTGTAATCCTCTTTGGGATTCAAATCAATGTCTAGGTACACTGTATCAGTCTGATGCAATTTCTCGCTTGCAAGAAACATATTTCCATGTTCATTTGCAAAATGACTGTGACTAGAATGTCCACCACGATGATTTCCTCTGCCTCGGGAATTCCCTCGATTACTACTGGATTGAGTGCCTTGGTCATATTGCTTCTTACGGCAATCTCTTTCATAGTGTCCAAACTTGTGACAGTAGTTGCACTGAATGTTTGACACATTGGTGGATGCATTCCCTCGTCCTTGGAATCTTCCTCGATTGGAATGATTTTCTCTTTGCTGATTCTGATGTTGCTGAGGATGATGCTGATGCTGATGCTGATTCTGACTTTGATTTTGTTGATGATGACCACTTTTCTGGTATGATCTACCTTTGCCTCTGCCTTTTCTTCTATCTGAAGCTGTGAATGCTTGATCATTAGAATGACCTTTTCGTGCTTGGATGGCCTGAGTCCTGAGTTCTTCACCAAGTAGAACTGATTGAAGTTCTTCCAGTGTCGGAATTTGCCGTTGGATGGCAATACTCTAGACTAGATTCTCGTATCCCTCTCCTAGTCCATTCAGAATGACTTGAACCATTTCTGTGGGGTTCATAGTCTCTCCTGCTACTGCAAGTTGATTGTTGTAGTCTTTTATGTAGAGTACATAAGCATGACCAGTTTCACTGATGTTGCAGAAACTCTGGTTGATTTGGTTTCTCAGGGTGAGAATCTTGGATGTGTTCTTGGACTCGTAGAGAGCTGCGAACATATCCCATGCTTCTTTCGATGTCTTGACTGTGTTGAGCTATCCTAGCATGACATCTTGCACATTCTGCTTGATCAGGTGATAGGCATACTTGTCTTTGTTATCCCATATTCTGCTTGAGCTTTCTGCTTGAGCTCGGGCAATGGCAGGATCTGCTACTGGTGCGGAAACTGTTTGTGTAGCTATAGATGCCATTGCAGATTCCGTTGCTGGTGCTGTGACAATAGATGGAGTAGAGCTACTAGTGGCTGGATTGTCCAATGGTCTAGGTGTAGACCCATTGACATACTCCCATTTGTCCTAGAGTACAAGAATGGTCTCCATTCGGTATTTCCATGTACCATAATTGGAGTTGTCTAACTTAGCAGATGCCTCCAGATTGAGGTTGCTAGTCGACATGGTGCAAGAAATGTACTCAAAAGTGTCATGAAGATCTCTGTATGAATCAACTGCAAATACACTGACTATGCCAAGTGAAATCTCTGTACCATCGGTGAAGATATAACTATAGTATATAAAATCTGATCTGTATTACAAGGCTTGTGGCAATGATGCCAGGAATAGCCAAGAGGCTTTACAAGGCTGAAATGATGTGCACGATGCCGTAAGATAGCCGAATAGGCTTTACAATGGTGGCATGTGTGTGTGAAATCAAATGTTATCTGCCCACTAAAACAATCTACAATGCCTCTGAACTCTGAAGTTTGCTCATTGAACTGATGAACGTAAGGTTTCAAATAATGTAATGATGTGAAACCGTATGTGAGCGTATGGACTGTCGAAAATTTTGGGCATGGCTTAGATTGGCAACTTGGGGAAATTCAAAGCGTCCCCTCTATGGCGATCTAGTCTACTCTAATCTAGATCTAAACCAACTGTCGATCGATGAAAGAACAGCAAATAATTCCTTTTCTTTTGTTCTTTTTAAGTGCTGGGTCAGATGCGTCGATGTAGAGGCAAATGTGCATGAAGGAAGTGGTTTTGTCGGTGAGGCTCAAATGTGAGTGTAACTTGTGCCAAAATGTGCACGTGATGTGACAAGCGCGTAGAGCACAAAAAAACGAGCGACTTTCCTTTTTGGAGCGCCCTCAAATTCTTCCTGGATCAAGAGATACGACTTGATCTAGGTGGAGGGGCAAAAGGAGTACAAATGTGCTCAATGATGATGTGCCACTGTGAGTCACATGCAGTGATGATGTGGCACTGTGCCTAGCAAGAGGTGTGCCAGTGCCTGGACAGCTGAGGTGGCACTGTTGAGGTGGCACAGATGATGATGTCAGTAGATGATGTGGCAATGTTGACGTGGCAGTGAAGACATACTGCTGACATGGCACAGGTGACATGGACTGCTGATGTGGTTGATGACATGGCAATCGATGATGATGTGGTAGTCGATGATGATGTGTCTGTGCTGACATGGCACAGGTGACGTGGCTGATGATGTGGCCTACTGAGCTGGCAGGGGTGATGTGACAGTGATGATGTGGCTGCCACCATGGCAGGTGATGTGGCACATGGAGATAAGGTTGCCACGTGGCACATTGGAGACCTAGCCTAGGTGTTATCTTATCCTGCCTGTTGTCGCTTTCTGGGAAGTCAAAATCTTATGAAGATTCTGACGAAATCTCAGAGATTCCGTCTTCTTCTCCGTTGGTCTGTGGGATGATTCCGTCACTGAAGATCACTGGCGTTGGAAGGCTTGCTGTTGGAGTCGTGTTGCATGCGCTGTGAGCTCTCCGTTGAAGCCGAAAGCTTGAAGCTTAGACTATAGGTAGATGATTCGGTCGTCTAATCGGTTGGACGAGATCCTACGCGACCATTGGAGATGTGACAGTGTTGAGCTCATTCTAGTCAATCGGTGGGCTTCTAATGGCTAGAAGCTATCCTTGCTGGAGGTCGGGCGTTTGTGAGGCTCAAGCTTTATTGAAGAAGAAGAATTCACATGATGCATTACATCTATTTAAATTTAAATTTCTAAAATGATGTTTCTTCATGTGTGTAGTAGCAAGCAGGAATGGAGAATCTATCCATTTGGAACAAGAAGGCATGGAGAATTCATAGTATTGACCCAAGGCAACCTACATGATCCATTCCAATGTGTTGTACATGAGATTATAAGAACTTACGAGTTGAATGTGAGATTCCAAATAGCATAGCGATCTTTCTAAGGACTTAGTCGAGGATTCAAAGACCCTATTATTGGTGTATTAGAGTTCAAGAAGAAGAGAAATAGGCTATGAAGCCTCTTTGTAAGACAATTTGAAACACAAACACCTATTTCTAATAATATTCTTCTATCTAAAGCAAAAAAAATTCATGTATCTATGGCCAAATGGTGAATCTTTTGTTATGTCTATTTTAATTATCTGTTGTTTTTAATATTGCATCTTTTTTTACATTAGCTTGCACACAAAAGTTATATCACATTTTGATGTAAATTACAAGTCAATAAAATGTTGTTTGCCAAGTTTGGCCATTCCAATACATATGTAGAAGGGAGTCACCTTGGCATATCATGAGTGGAGCTCGATATCTCAACACTCCCCCTCGAGCTCAATCCCAATTCCTGCACACCAAGTAGGTCTCTGAACTTGCGCAGCTTCTCTGCGTCCAATGCCTTCGTGAATATGTTAGCTACTTGATCCTCTGTGCTGACATAAACTAGATCAATAAGACCTAGTAAAACCTTCTCCCGCACATAGTGATAATGCACCTCAATGTGCTTTGTTCTAGCATGATAGACTGGGTTATTTGCCAAGTGTATACTGCTCATGTTGTCACAATAAATGACAACTGGCCCATCTGTAGACTGATGCATATCATAAAGTAGCTTATGCAACCAAGCTACCTCACATGCAGCCATTGCTGCACCCCTGTACTCAGCCTCTGTGCTCGACAAGGCAACTGTAGGCTGTTTCTTGCTGCTCCAAGTGACTGCAGCACTCCCAAAAGAGAACACATATCCAGTGGTAGATCTTCTATCAGAAATACTACCAGCCCAATCAGCATCAGTGTATCCATGCAGCTGTATCTAAACCCCAGTCTCATAAAAATAGTCCATACTGCAATGTGGACTTCACATACCTGAGTATGCGTCTAGCCGCATCCAAATGCAGTTTCCTTGGAGACTGCATAAACTGACTTACCAATCTAACATCATAGCTCAAATCTGGCCTGGTAATAGTCATATAAATCAAACTTCCTACTATGCGTCTATACATAGTAGGGTCTTCCAGAAGCTCACCTGCATCTGCACTCAGCTTCACATTATGCTCCAAAGGAACTGAAATAGGCTTACAGCCTGTCATCCCATATTTGGACAGCATGTCCAATCCATACTGCCTTTGCAAGAGCTGTATCCCACTTGGTGATCTAATCACCTCAATGCCCAAGAAATAACGCAGCTCTCCCAAATCCTTCATCTCAAACTTCTGCTTCAATAGCATTTTCACATGAAGGATATCTTCATCACTATCACCAGTGATGATCAAATCATCAACATAAATGACAAGCAGCATAATACCTTTCTCTGTTTTTCTCACATAAAGTGAGAAATCTGCCTTGGAAATCTGAAAGGCAATAGTGACAAGATACTGTCCTATCTTGTCAGACCATGCTCTAGGTGCTTGCTTCAAGCCATACAAGGCTTTCTTCAACCTGCAAACAAACTCAGGATGAACAGCATGCACATAACCTGGTGGCTGCTCCATATAGACCTCTTCTTGCAAATCACCATGCAAGAAGGCATTCTTTACATCCATCTGATGTAAACACCATCCTTTTGATGCAGCCATAGCAATGACTGCTCTTATGGTTGCCATCCTTGCAACCGGGCTGAATGTTTCTTCATAATCAATCCCATATGTCTGTGCATACCCCTTGACAACTAATCTTGCCTTGTATCTGTTCACAGAACCATCTGCATTGTGCTTCACCTTATAAACCCATTTACAACCAATTGCATTCTTGTCTTTAGGCAAAGGCACCAATTCCCATGTTGCATTTGCATCCAAGGCATCCATTTCTTCATCCATGGCTTTCTCCCATTTTTCTTTTCCCATGGCTTGCTCAAAAGAAGTGGGTTCAGGTTCCTGTATCACCTTCACCATATAGGCATAGTGAGTGGTTGTAAATCCATCATATTTCAGCCTATCCACAGGATACCTAGCTCTGGTAGACCTGCACAAAATAGGCTCACTTCCAGGTGCTCTCAAAACATCCCTGGTCTTTGTTACTCCAGGTGTAAGAACCAAAGGAATACCCAACTCATCATCAATGCTCTATTCTGAGCCACTGGATTCCCCATCCACATAAGAGTGACCTGCATTCACATCAAACATGGGTTGATCTACCTTCTCTTTTCCTTTTCGTGATACTTGCGTACCACTATATGCATTGCTTTGAGGAGATTCTCCTGATCTCAATCTGCCTGTCCATGGCGAAGTATGTGAACCACTGCTAGGGGACACTCCAGGTCCACTAATATTTTGTGATTGCTGCTGTGAATTCTGTATAGCATTACCATTTTGTGCATCTACATCAATCATTACATTTACTTGTTTATACCAACTGCTCATCTCATCAAAAACATCTCTGCTCACTGTAAACTTACGAGTAGAAGGGTTATAGCATCTATACCCTTTCTGCTGTAGAGAATAACCAATAAAGATGCACTTCTCAGCTTTTGGATCCAACTTGGACCTCAATTCATCTGGCACATGAACATAGGCAATGCAACCAAAAATTTTCAAATGAGAAATATCTGGTTTCCTACCAGTATACATCTCCTCTGGCGTCATGCCATGTATTGCTGCAGTGGGAGTCCTGTTCATTATGTAAACTGCTGTAGCAACTGCTTCAGCCCAATAAAAATATGGCAGGTCTTTTTCATTGAGCATGGCACGAGATACCTCTCCACCAATATGCCTGTTTTTCCTTTCTGCAAGTCCATTTTGCTGTGGAGTATGACTGCATGAATATTGCTGCTTTATGCCATGCTCCTACAGGAGTCTTGCAAACTCATTTGAGAGGTACTCTCCCCCTCCATCTGACCTTAGGCATTTTATTTGCAGGCCTGTTTCTTTTTCAACCATAGCTTTAAAAGCTTTGAAGTGTCCAAATACTTCACTTTTCTTTTTCATAAAATACACCCAAACTTTCCTGCTGTAGTCATCAATAAAAGTGACAAAGTAATGACAGCCTCCAATAGATGCAGCTTTAGTAGTCCACACATCAGAGTGGATTAATTCCAATGGCTTCTTACTCTCTTGAACATGTTTAGGAAATGGTTTCTTTGCCTGCTTTCCAAATTGACAGGCTTCACACACCTTATGCATTTCTACAACTTTGAATTTTGGCAATCCTGCAACAATATTTTGGGTCTGCATTGATTTAAGTCGCTGTACATTAACATGACCAATGCATTTATGCCAGATATCAATATCTACAACTACACCGGTCCCATGTGCAAACATTGCTGCACTCAACTCAGGCATGTCCGCATCCAACGTAAACATCTTGCCCTTCTTCTTTCCTTTTGCTATCAAGCGACCGTTATTTTTCATATCCTCAACAAAGCATCCATGAGGATTAAATCTGATCTGCAAGCCCTGCTCAACCATTTGACCAACAGAAACCAGGTTCTTGGTGATATTTGGGACATGAAATACATCAGACAGGTATTTCTTTTTCCCATCCTGCATAGAGAAAGGAATTTTACCAATCTACACAATAGGATGTGTAGTATCATCACCAGTCTCCACAAATCTTGGTTTTTCCATTTTCCTTGCATCCTGCATCCATTCTGCATGACCTGTCATGTGGTTTGATGCACCTGAGTCAACATACCACACATCATTGCTTTCTTCTGCACTTGTCACAGAATTGGTCATGTGCTGCACCATAAACAGATGCTCATTTCTGTCATCACCTTGTCTACTAGAAGATGCATAATTGCTTTGCTGCAATTTTCCATTCATAATGTCATTCTGCTTTTTGTAGCAGTCTTTAGCCATATGCCCCATTTTACCACAGTAGTAGCATTCAACATTGCTGTTTGCATTTTGGCCTCTCTGCCATCCACCACGACCTCTATGGCTCCCCCTGCCTCTAGAGTTACCACGTCCTCCTGCATAGGACTAGTTTTCTTGAGTTTGCTACATATTCTGATTTCTACCACGGCCTCTAGATCGGCCTCCTCTACCTCTGCCTCTACCTCTTCCAGCATTTGAGTAGAAGAAAATTTCTTTTGAAGTTCCTGCTGAAGAAGATGCACCACCATTTCTTTGCTCTTCAGAAATTAGAAGAGCAATCAACTCCTCAAAATCAGGAAATTTTTCACGGACGGCAATGGATGTCTGGAACTGTGCATAATCCTTTCCTAGACCATTCAAGGTCACAGAAACTAAGTCATCATCATCCACTGGCGACCGAATGGAAGCAAGTGCATCTGCAATTTTCTTCACCTTCATGTGGTAGTGATTGATGCTCATATTTTCTCTCTGCACATTGTGCAACTCCTGCTTGAGCTGCATTTTCCTGGCTTGCGTATTTGTGCTGTACATTTTTGCCAAAGTATCCCATGCCACCTTTGGCGTACTTGCATCCTGAATATGCACAATCATAGAATCTGAAATACTGATAGACAGCCAATACATAACTTTTTTGGCTCTCTCATGCCATCCTTTAAATGCCTGCATTTCCTGTTGATTGGGAACATTAGGAAGAACTGGTTCTTCTTCATTTCCTGTAATGAACTCCCAATAGCCTTGTCCCATAGGGAAATTCATCATTCTAAACTTCCATGCTTGGAAGTTGTTCTTGTCAAGCTTTTCAGTGACAATCTGTGAAAGAGAATCAGACGCCATTATAGAACACTGCAAAATATTCTGTCACTGCAAAAAACATGGCTTCTGCCTCACACGGGTAAATCTGCAAAACTGATGAAAGTGGTATTCGACCACACAGTCACTTCCTAGTGACGATTTTGCATCAACAGGCAACAAGGATGATTCTGTCACTCCCAATATCTCTGCGCATAGGCATACGATGCAATTTCTGCAGTAACTTTTCACCGACCTGTAGAATAGTGGTCGCACAGCAAAAACAGGGCCTTTTTCTGAGTGCCTGTGGAGAACTTCTGCCTCCAAAACGGGCCTCGAAATGACCTCAAATCCACACCGCAAAGGGCGTCTCAATCTGAGACAATGCACTCTTGCACTTTCTGGCTGTGCTACCTGTAGAGATTTACTCCCAAACTCAAAAAAGGAAAGCAACACTGGTCCTCTTACCAGGACACCGCGAACTTGGTTTGCTTTCTTGAGATCCTTACCATGATACCATGTGAAGATAGTGGGAGAGAGCGAAGGAGTCTCACTTGAGGCTTTCTCACAAGTACAATGGGGGAATACACACAAAGGTGGAGGCTGAAAACAGTTTCCCTCTTCTTAGTTGTGAAAACCAAAAGAACTCTAGTACAAAAGAAATAGAAGAACCCTATATGTGGGTCTCAAACCAAACTCAACTAATTAAGGTGGCATACTAACTGAGCCACGATCTAGAGTAGATAAGGATAGCTGTCATCCAGCTATTATTCATGGGTGGTGTACCAACCGCATCTGCAGCTAACAAGTCGGTGACATAAATGCACAATAGTCACCCTGGCATATCACGAGTGGAGCTCGATATCTCAACATCTTCTTCAGGAGGAACTTCAAAAGAAACTGTCTTCTACTCAAATGCTCGAAGAGGTAGAAACTCTTCGTTACCGGTTTAGGAAAATGCATGTTTTCTGGAAAAACAACACCAGACCATGTGATGGTTGTCAAAGTGTAGAGCTTGCAATTTTAAACATTTCTCCTTTTTACGGAAGCACATTCTAACACAACCACCAAAAGTTATGGGCAATCAATGATTGAAGGTTCTAAATGCTATAACCCAAAAGAAAAATTGAAACCACCTCCCTACTCAAACGTGGACAAATTCAAAGCTGCACATGTATTTGACTACTCAAATGTGGACAAATTCAAAGGTGCACATGTGTTTGAATAAATCCACAGCTCCCCCTCCTTCCCTAATAAAAGTGCACCCATTCCTCTCATACTTTTTCTTTCACATCTTGCCTCCATCCTCTTCCCCATTCCCAGCCCTAAGCAAGACACTCCTCCCTCTCCATCGGCCACCACCCTACTCCCATCCTCACACGATGAGTTACTTCGAGCCCATCTCACATCAATAACCTAGCCATCCACCCACCATCCATTCATCCTCAACAATCCCATTACATCGAGAAAGACTTGCACAGCGTTTAGGTGACCATCTCTTCCTCCCTTTGGATTTTCCTCAAGGTTTTTCGTCCGTCAAGTTTTTTTCTTTTTTTCTTTTTTCCCCCTCGCCCTCCACATTCTCCCCTCCACCACCATCCCCTCCATTTCCCCCCCCTTCCCCCCCCCCCCTCGTCCATCTCCACCACCCCCTCTCCACCCTCCACCCCCCCCTTTCCATCTCCTCTACCACCACCCCTCCTAAAGGTAGAGAGGCCCATAGGCGGCTGACGAGGAGGAGTTGTGAAATCCAAAAGAACACTCTCTAAGTACAAAAGGAATAGGTGAACCCTATATGTGGGTCTCAAAACCAAACTCAGATAACTAAGGTGGCATACTAACTGAGCCACTAACTAGAGTACATAAGGATAGGTGTCATGCAGCTATTATTCATGGGCCGTGTACCAACCGCATTTGTAGCTAACAAGTCGGTGACATAAATGCACAATGGTCACCCTGGCATATCACAAGTGGAGCTTGATATCTCAACATTTAATCCGCTAACAACAATTGTTGCACAAAAACCATTTGAAAAATGGGGGATTGACTATGTGGGTCCCATCCATCCAGTAGCAAAGGGAAGACAGGCACATTACATCATTGTGGCCACTGATTACTTTACAAAATGATATTCCATTCTACACCAGAGTATGGTTCGATCATTGGCCAATTAATGGTGCAATCTTCATCCAAAGTATGTATGTTGGCTTCCCATTTTTTACATCGTGGATGATCTACATGTAGAGAGAGAATGTCTTACAATTCTTACATACAGAGAGAGAAGCTCTCCAACTTGTATAAATACCCCATTATGGAATGAAAACCACACTCTACTACGACAATGGTGCCTGTCATGTGGCGGCAGCGGCCTGCCTCCTTCAGCTAGCCAACTCAGCGCCCAGCGTTGAAGAGGAAAACTGTTTTCAGCCTCCACCTTTGTGTGTATTCCCCCATTGTGTATGTGAGAAAGCTGTAAGTGAGACTCCTTCCTTCTCTCCCACTCTCTTCACATGGCATTAGAGCCCGATTCATGGTAAGGAGCTCAAGAAAGCAAACCAAGTTCGCGGTGTCTTGGTAAGAGGATCAGTGTTGTTTTCCTTTTTTTCGAGTTTGGGAGCAAATGTCTACAGGTAGCGCAGCCGAAAAGTGCAAGAGTGCACTGTCTTAGATTGAGACGCCCGCGCAATGTGGCGAGAGGGCAGTGGTTTCTTTGACATTATTTTTTTGATTCGAGGTCATTTCGGGGCCCGTTTTGGTGGCGGAAGTTTTCCGCAGGCACTCAAAAAAGAGCCCTGTCTTTGCTGTGTGACCACTGATCTACAGGTCGGTGAAAAGTTATCACAAAAATTACATCGTATGACTATGTGCAGAGATATTGGGAGTGACATAATCATTCTTATTGCCTGTTGATGCATAATCGTCACTAGGAAGTGACTGTGTGGTCAAATACCACTTTCGTTGGTTTTGCAGATTTGCCCTTGTGAGGCAGAAGTTGTGTTTTTTGCAGTGACATAATATTTTGCAGTGTTCTATAATGGCGTCTGATGCTCTTTCACAGATTGTCACTAAAAAGCTTGACAAGAACAACTTCCAAGCATGGAAGTTTAGAATGACGAATTTCCTTATGGTAAAAGGCTATTGGGAGCTCATTACTGGAGCTGAACAAGAACCAGTTCTTCCTAATGTTCCCAATCAACAGGAGTTGCAGGCATTTAAAGGATGGCATGAGAGAGCCAGAAAAGTTATGTACCGGTTGTCTATCAGTATTTCAAATTCTATGATTGTGCATATTCAGGATGCAAGCACGACGAAGGAGGTGTGGGATACTTTGACAAAAATGTATAGCACAAATACGCAAGCTAGGAAAATGCAACTCAAGCAGGAGTTGCATAATGTGCAGAGAGAAAATATGAGCATCAATGACTACCACATGAAGGTAAAGAAGATTGTAGATGCACTTGCTTCTAATGGGTCGGCAGTGGAATATGATGATTTAGTTTCTATGACCTTGAATGGTCTAGGAAAGGATTATGCATAGTTCCGGACATCCATTGCCGTCCGTGAGAATTTTCCTGATTTTGAGGAGTTGATTGCTCTTCTAATTTCTGAAGAATAGAGAAATGGTGGTGCATCTTCTTCAGGAGGGACTTAAAAAAAAACTGTCTTCTACTCAAATGTTGGAAGAGGTAGAGTCAGAGGTAGAGCAGGCCGAGATCTGGAGGCCATGGCAAAAATCAAAATATGCAGCAAATTCAAGAAAACCAGTCCTATGGAGGACGACGTGGTAACTTTAGAGCAAGGGGAGCCAAAGAGGTCATGGTGGATGGCAGAGAGGCCAAAATGCAAACAGCAATGTTGAATGCCACTATTGTGGTAAAATGGGTCATATGGTTAAAGACTGCTATAAAAAGCAGAATGACATCATGACTGAAAAATTGCAGCAAGGCAATTATGCATCCTCTAGTAGACAGGGTGATGACAGAAATGAGCATTTGTTTATGGTGCAGCACATGACCAATTCTGTGATAGGTGCAAAGAAAGCAATGATGTGTGGTATGTTAACTCAGGTGCGTCAAACCACATGACAGGTCATGCAGAATGGATGCAGGATGCAAGGAAAATGGAAAGACCAGCATTTGTGGAGACTGGTGATGATACTGCACATCCTATAGTGTAGATTGGTAAAATTCCTTTGTCTATGCAGGATGGGAAAAGGAAATACCTGTCTGATGTATTTCGTCCCGAATATCACCAAGAACCTGGTTTTTGTTGGTCAAATGGTTGAGCAGGGCTTGCAGGTTAGATTTAATCCTTATGGATGCTTTGTTGAGGATATGAAAAATAAAGGTTGCTTGATAACAAAAGGGAAGAAGAAGGGCAGGATGATATTGATATCTGGCATAAACACATTGGTCATGTTAATGTACAGCGACTTAAACTAATGCAGGCCCAAAATATTATTGTTGCAGGATTGCCTAAGTTCAAGGTTGCAAAAATGCATAAGGTATGTGAAGCCTGTCAATTTGGAAAACCGACAAGGAAACCATTTCCTAGACATGTTCAAGCGAGTAAGAGGCCATTGGAATTAATCCTCTCTGATGTGTGGACTACTAAAGCTGCATCTATTGGAGGCTGTCATTATTTTGTTACTTTTATTGATGACTACAGCAGAAAAGTTTGGGTGTATTTTATGAAAAAGAAAAGTGAAGTGTTTGGGCATTTCAAAGCTTTTAAAGTTATGGTTGAAAAAGAAACAGGCTTGCAAATAAAATGCCTAAGGTCAAATGGAGGGGGAGACTACCTCTCAAATGAGTTTGCAAGGTTCCTACAGGAGCATGGCATAAAGCAGCAATATTCATGCAGTCATACCCACAGCAAAATGGACTTGCAGAAAGGAAAAACAGGCATATTGGAGAGGTATCTCGTGCCACGCTCAACGAAAAAGACCTGCCAGATTATTATTAGGCTAAAGCAGTTGCTACATAATGAACATGACTCCCACTACAACAATACATGGCATGATGCCAGAGGAGAGGTATATTGGTAGGAAACCAGATATTTCTCATTTGAAAGTTTTTGGTTGCATTTCCTATGTTCATGTGCCGGATGAGTTGAGATCCAAGTTGGATCCAAAAGCTGAGAAGTGCATCTTTATTGGTTAATCTTTGTAGCAGAAAGGGTATAGATGCTATAACCCTTCTACTCGTAAGTTTACAGTGAGCAGAGATGTTGTTTTTTATCAGATGAGCAGCTAGTATGTGATTGATGATGTTGATGCACAAAATGGTAATGCTGCATAGAATTCACAGCAGCAATCACAAAATATTAGTGGACTTGTAGTGTCCTCTAGCAGTGGTTCACATACTTCGCCATGGACAGGCAGATTGAGATGGAAGCACAATGCAGATGGTTCTATGAACAGATATAAGGCAAGATTACTTGTCAAAGGGTATGCACATACATATGGCATTGATTATGAAGAAACATTCAGTCCGGTTGCAAAGATGGCAACCATAAGAGAAGTCATTGCTATGGCTGTATCAAAGGGATGGTCTTTACATCAGATGGATGTAACGAATGCTTTCTTGCATGGTGATTTTCAAGAAGAGGTCTATATGGAGCAGCCACAAGGTCATGTTCATGCTGTTCATCCTGAGTTTGTTTGCAGGTTGAAGAAAGCCTTGTATGGCTTGAAGCAAGCACCCAGAGCATGTTCTGATAAGATAGGACAGTATCTTATCACTATTGGCTTTCAGATTTCCAAGGCATATTTCACTTTATGTGAGAAAAACAGAGAAAGGTATTATGCTGCTTGTCATTTATGTTGATGATTTGATCATCACAGGTGATATGATGAAGATATCCTTCATGTGAAAATGCTATTAAAACAGAAGTTTGAGATGAAGCATTTGGGAGAGTTGCGTTACTTCTTGGGCATTGAGGTGATTAGATCCACAAGTGGGATATGGCTCTGCAGAGGCAATATGGATTGGACATGTTGTCCAAATATGGGATGACAGGTTGTAAGCTTATTTTAGTTCCTTTGGAGCAGAATGTGAAGCTGAGCGCAGATGCATGTGAGCTTCTGGAAGACCCTACTATGTACAGACGCATAGTAGGAAGTTTGATTTATATGACTATTAGCAGGACAGTTTTGAGCTATGTTGTTGGTTTGGTAAGTCAGTTTATGCAGGCTCCAAGGAAACCACATTTGGATGCGGCTAGACGCATACTGAGGTATGTGAAGTCCACATTGCAGTATGAACTATCTTATGAGACTGGGGTTCAAATACAACTGCATAGATACACTGATGCTGATTGGGCTGGTAGTATTTGTGATAGACGATCTACAAGTGGATATATGTTCTCTTTTGGGAGTGCTGCAGTCACTTGGAGCAACAAGAAATAGCCTACAGCTGCCTTGTCAATCACAGAGGCTAAGTACAGGGGTGCAGCAATGGCTGCATGTGAGGTAGCTTGGTTGCATAAGCTACTTTATGATATGCATCAGTCTACAAATGGGCCAGTTGTCATTTATTGTGACAACATGAGCAGTATACACTTGGCAAATAACCCAATCTATCATGCTAGAACAAAGCACATTGAGGTGCATTATCAGTATGTGTAGGAGAAGGTTCTAGTAGGTTTTATTGATCTAGTTTATGTCAGCACAGAGGATCAGGTAGCTGACATATTCACGAAGGCACTGCACGCAGAGAAGTTGCGCAAGTTCAGAGACCTGCTTGGTGTGCAGGAATTGGGATTGAGCTCGAGGGGGAGTGTTGAGATATCGAGCTACACTCGTGATATGCCAGGGTGACCATTGTGCATTTATGTCACTGACTTGTTAGCTGCAGATGCGGTCGATACACCGCCCATGAATAATAGCTGGTGGATGACAACTATCCTTATGTACTCTAGTTAGTGGCTCAGTTAGTATGCCACCTTAGTTAGCTCAGTTTGGTTTTGAAACCCACATATAGGGTTCACCTATTCCTTTTGTACTGAGAGAGTGTTCTTTTGGCTTTCACAACTAAGAAGAGGAAAACTGTTTTTAGCCTCCACCTTTGTGTGTATTCCCCCATAATTGTGTATGTGAGAAAGCTGCAAGTGAGACTCCTTCCTTCTCTCCCACTCTTCACATTGAAGTCTTTGTGTTGTGGTTTAGTAGTCCATTGGCATACATCACAGCCTTTTACATATTCATAGGCATCTGCCCACAGTGTTGGGCTCCAGTAGCCTGCGAGGAGGACTTTTCTTGCTGTGGCTTCCCCTTGGAAGTGTCCTCCTACAATGCCTTCATGGACTTCACTCAGGATTGGCATGATCTCATGAGGCATTACACATCTTCTCAATACCTGGTCCTTGCCCATCTTGTACAGTTGTACTGCAATGAGTTGATAGGGTGTAGCCTTTAGAATTAGTTTTTTGACATTTACTGCTTTCATTTCAGGGGGTGGTCTTCCTGCCATTAAGTACCCAATGATATCTCCACACCACTCTGGAACAGTATCTATCTGAGATAGTGTGGAATCTGGCAAGTTGTATTCTACTCCAGTGGCTTCTTCTCCCGACTTGACATGAGACATGTGATCGGCAATGCAGTGTTGGGCACCTTTGTGGACCACTATTTTGAAGTTTAATTCTTGAAGCAAGAGGAGCCATCTGGTTATTCTTCCTGTTGTACACGGGCGGTTCACAAGATAAAGCAATGCTTGATGGTCGGTGTAGAAGACAAAATCATTTGCTAGTAGATAGTGCCGAAATTTCTTAACACTATACACCATTGCTAGGGCTTCTCTTTCTGTGGTTCTAGCCATTGAAGCCATCCAAGAAGCTATATATTTCAGAACCTGCCACCTTTTCCAACACTGTTTCTGTTAAGGGTAGGAGATAGTGATCCCTAATTGTGGTGACATTTACATTCTTTAAGTTTACGCATATTCTGAGATTCTTGTTGCGTTTAGGGACAATGACGATGGGTGAAACCCAATCAATGTGCTTCTTCCTTTCATCTCTTTGTATGAGCATGCTAGGCAATCACGATATTCCATTAGGAGTGCTTTGAGTTTGGTTTCATCTTCCTGTCGAAGCTGTTTCCCAATGAAAATAAATTTTTCTTGCTCCCCTTCAAGGGCGAGGTTTATTGTGCGAGTTTTGGCCGGTCTCTCATAGATTTTCTAGTCCCTCATAGATTGGAGTTTCTCCAATGCTTTCGGTTTCTTGAACTTTAGATTCTCTTAGTGGTCTTGGCATTGCTATTGGGACACTGCCACTTGTGTAATTCTTGAAGTACTCCGGAACTTCTCGAAGATCGGCCTCTGATGGTGTTGAACTAGCCTGTCATGTGCCATGTGTATTGGGTGGCATAGTTTCATTAACCAATTTGTTAGGCTCTTTTTGAATTTCTTTTTCTGAAGTCTCTTGATCGACATGTGGATTATACTTTGAAAACTTCTTACATTGGGAACTGTGGGGTAACTTTTCCACTGGTAAGGTGTTCCCAAGTAAGGGTTCGTTTGCTGTGCATACTCCTTCTGGTCCCTCAGTGTTGTCTTTGTGCCAACATGGACTTAGGTAGTATAGAATGTGTGTGTAGAGTAGCGGCAAGGCTCCGCTTGTACTTGCATAAGGCTAGGAATAATCTCTTTTAGGAATCCTCAACATGCAAGTTCTACTTGTGAGTTCTACATGCGAGTTCTACATGCAACTCCTACATGCAAGTCCTACATGCATGTTCTAAACGTGATTTCTACATGTGAGTTCTACATGCAACTCCGACATGCAATTCCTACATGCGAGTTCTACATGCAACTCCTACATGCAAGTGCTACATGCAATTCCTACATGCATGTTCTACTTGCAACTTCTACTTGCAACTCCTACAGGCAAGTCCTACATGCGATTCCTACATGCATGTTCTACATGCGAGTTCTACATGTAGAGAGAGAATGTCTTACAATTCCTACATTCAAAGAGAGAAGCTCTCCAACTTGTATAAATACTCCATAATGGAATGAAGCCCACATTCTTTGGGGCATTGTGTTGAGTTCTACTTTGGTATTCCAAGCAATTGTCTCAAGTGTCCATGCTTCCTTGCACTCCACGTCCAAAAGCATGTCCTAACCTTGCAACTCCTCCTCCCCTCTCCTCCAACCTTGCAACCCATCCTCTCCCTCTCCTCCTCCCTCCTCCTCCTCCCTTCTCCTCCTCCTCCTCCCTTCTCCTCCTCTGCCTCCCTCCCTCCCCCTCCCTTCTCCCCCTCCCTCCTCCTCCTCCTCCTCCCTCCTCCTACACTATTCTGAGCTTCTTGTTGCGTTTAGGCACAATGATGATAGGTGAAACCCAATCAGTGTGCTCTATCTCGTAGATGAATCCGGCATCTAGGAGTTTTTCCAGCTCATCATAAACCATGGTACCATACTTAGGATTTGTGCAATAAGGTCCACATACCTTAGGGTGAGCACCTTCCCTTATAGGTATAAGTGTACTGCCACGTCTGGTGAAATTCCTTTCATGTCTTTGTATGACCATGCTAGGCAGTCACGGTATTCCATTAGGAGTGCTTTGAGTTTGGTTTCATCTTCCTGTTGAAGTTGTTGTTGAGAGTTCATGCTCAACTTCATGTGATCAAGGGGTTTCCATTTTCCGAGCAAAAACCCCCGAGCGACGAGCAGACAAAAGGTGGGAGGGGTCAAAATATATAGGCTCAAGTCATTTTTGGGGAGCAACAAATTCCAAATTATTTCAAGGAATATGTAAGTAAATATGAAACATTGATAAATAGATATAGATATAAATATACCTTTATATAATATACATATATAATGTCCAAGTGGTGACTTATTTTATGACTTTCAAAAATCCTTTCTTTTGCTTTCACCATTGCTTGAATCATAAAATTTTGAGCAAATATCCTCTTTACAGTTCCTGAGCATGATCTAGGAAAAATAAATAGTACCTTTTTAATAGACCCTCTAAGTGTATTTTGCCAGAGGAATATGGTTTGAAGAGCTTGTCCCAACCCTATTCCACCGGCGAAATACCCTTGGAGAGCCTATGCAGAAGGGGTCATAACTTTTGCTCCTTAGCTCAGATTGAGGAGCTGTAAAAAGGAAAAATGTTCAAAATTTCATGATCTATGCAATGGTAGGCTTAAAACTATACTTTTTATAGTTATAAAAGAGAAAAATTAAAAATTTCAAGATGTATATGAGAGTTACAACTTCTCCCTAATTCATATTATGGTAGGAAGGAGTTCAATAGAGACCACATTTCCTTAAAAGTACTTAGGTTTAGAGAATTGTGAATATTTTCAAAATCCCTACCTTGCCTTGCCATATTTGATAATGCATTAGAGATTAATTTATGATTGATTATAATGGCTTCAAGTATGAGGTTTCCAATATCTTTTTCCTACTCATCCAAGGAATATGGTATACATTATTACATGAGAGCTTCAAATATGGGATTGCTAAAGATTAGGGAAACTCTTTTAAATTGATTGAATTACCAAAATCCTCAAAAGAGAGTATGGTAGGGAGGTATTTATAGGAGTTTCTAAAGTGTTCATTATTTGTTCATATATAGATGATGTTCTCTAAAATGAGGGTTATAATGAAAAATAAGTAAGTATATGGTTCCATAAATGAGAAATTAAGAAAGAATTGTATATTCCTTTGAGAAATATACAAGCATGGTTGGTGTAAAAAATTATCGCTCGGAGTTTTCTGCTCGTAGGTTTTTGCTCGAAAACTGTGCACATCCTGATCATTCGAACGAGTCCAAACAAGGATTGTCGAATTGTACCTTGCATAGTCAGCTCCCTCGAAATCAGAACCACTGCCTCTTGAATGGTCCCCTGAGGGACTGAAAGGAATATGTGCAGCACATGAACCATTACTTGGAAACACCTTACCAGTGGAAAAGTTACCCCACAATTCCCAACGTAAGAAGTTTCGGAAATATAAGCCACATGTGCAAATGAAGCTCAATCAAGAGACTTTAGAAAAAGAAAGAAAAGAAGAGCCTAACAAATTAATAAATGCAACTATGCCACCCAGTACACATGAGACATGTCAGGCTAGTTCAACACCATTAGAGGCCGATCTTCGAGAAGTGCCAGAATACTTCAAGAATTATACAAGTGGCAATCCGCCAATAGCAATGCCAAGACCACTCAGAGAATTTGAAGTTCAAGAAACCGATAGCATTGGAGAAACTCCAATCTATGAGGGAGCGGCAAAAACACGCACAATAAACCTCGCCCTTGAAGGGGAGGAAGAAAATTTGGTTTTCATTTGGGAAACAGCTTCGTCAAGAAGATGAAACCAAACTCAAAGAACTCCTAATGGAATACCGTGACTGCCTAGCATGGTCATACAAAGAGATGAAAGGAATTTCACCAGAAGTGGTAGTACACACGATACCTATAAGGGAAGGTGCTCACTCTAAGGTATGTGGACCTTATCGCACAAATCCTAAATATGGCACCATGGTTTATGACAAGCTGGAAAAACTCCTAGATGCCGGATTCATCTACGAGATAGAGCACACTGATTGGTTGACCTCAAGTATGATAATGAACCTGAAGAAGGTACCCATACCAATGATGACTCTGATTTTCCTTGGGACATTGAAATAGAGGCTATGAATGCTGAAATTGAACATCAAATCTTTGATAATGACCTAGCCATTCTGCATGCCCTAATGGCAGTCGAGCTCCCTAAAGTAGAACCTCCAACATTGAATAACAGTAGAAGAGCCCGCAAGAAAGCTGAAGGAGGAAATTGCAGAAAAGCCAAGGCCGAGCACTTCAATGAATTCGAACGAGTCCAAACAAGGATCGTCGAATTGTACCTTGCAAAGCAAGCTCCCTCAAAATCAGAACCATCGCCTCTTGAATGGTCCCCTGAGGGACTAGAAGGAGTATGCGCGGCAAATGAATCCTTACTTGGAAACACCTTACCAGTGGAAAAGTTACTACACAAATCCCAACGTAAGAAGTTTCGAAAATATAAGCCACATGTACGGATGAAGCTCGATCAAGAGACTTCAGAAAAAGAAAGTCAAGAAGAGCCTAACACATTAGTAAATGCAACTATGCCACCCAGTACACATGACACATGTCAGGCTAGTTCAGCACCATCAGAGGATCTTCGAGAAGTGCCGGAATACTTCAAGAATTACACAAGTGGCAGTGCACCAATAGAAATGCCAAGACCATTAAGAGAATTTGAACTGCAAGAAACCGATAGCATTGGAGAAACTCCAATATATGAGGGACTGGCAAAAACACACACAATAGACCTTGCCCTTGAAGGGAAGGAAGAAAAATTGGTTTTCATTGGGAAACAACTTCGTCAAGAAGATGAAACCAAACTCAAAGAACTCCTAATGGAATACCGTGACTGCCTAGCATGGTCATACAAAAAGATGAAAGGAATTTCACCAGAAGGGAAGGTGCTCACCCTAAGGTATGTGGACCTTATCGCACAAATCCTAAATATGGCATTGTGACATGAAGTTGGGGGTAATAAACTTCACGCACCTCTTCACTTCCTGCTGCTTTCAAACTGACTGACAAAGATATTTATAATTGAGAATGGGACATTAGAAAGAAGCTTTTATGCCAAGATACCACACCATACTTTCCTCCCTCAGATGAGAATGAAGATGGTAACATCCCAAGTGATGTTGTAATCAAGCATAGGGAGAAGGAAAGGATCAGTAGAGGCCGTAATCTCAGCGAGCCGGTCTCTGCACCAAAGAGAAGAGTGATATGTTATTGAAAGAAGATCTTGCAGCTCATCATGACATGAATTGATATATATCGAGGAGTTTGAAGGGGCTGATTGGGTCGAATGGGTAGGTTCCGAGGAAACATTGCAACTCCTTCATAGACACCTTCCCACTTAGCTCAAAACACTCTACAAGCTATCATTAGACACAGAGGCCTATAACTTTCAGTAGATACATGATATCAAAAATTTAAATACACAAGGAGATGCGCCTTGAGATGGGCTTCGCGCTGATATAAGTTTCGTTGAAAACAGACAGACGGTTGAAGAGATATGGACAGTTTACTGGAAGGGGGTAAAAACTATCATGAAAACAGACTGTCAGACACAGAGACTTATAACATTTTGTAAAAATATTTGATTCAATATCTAAGCACATAGAGACATGCGTCTTAAAAAGAGCTTCGTGCTGATATATGGTTCGTAAGAAACAGAGAAGCGGCCAAAAAGTTATGGATAGTTTACTAGACGGGGGTAAAAACTATCATGAAAAAAAGACTGTCAGATACAGAGACTCATAACTTTTTGCAGTAGTATTTGATTCAAGATCTGATCACATAGAGACATGCGCCTTAAAGAGAGCTTTGTGCTAATATAAATTTCATGAAAATCAGACTATCGAGCAAAAAGTTATGAGCAAAACACTAACAGGGGGTCAAACTGTCATGAAAACTGTCCTCCACCCATGCTAATTTCGCCTGAGCATGATGCTCCCTCAAGACTCCACTTTCATCAACGATCCACCCCTCATAGATTTTGCCTAAAAGAGGGGAAGAAGTTTACATGGTGGCTCGAGAAACAGATGGACCATGTGTGCATAGTGAGCGGCTGAATAGAAAGAACTTTTAAGGCTTTGAAAGAAAGAAAAGGGAAGAGACACTCAAGAGAGAGAACCTGAAGTGACCCTCATTACTAATAGAGTGAGACTCCACTCCAATGCAACTCAAAACACTATAAACACAAGGGAAAAGAAGAGGTTTCATATATACAAGAGGGAGCGGCAGCTCCAAGACTACTCATAGAGAGAAAATGGACTAGAGAGAGATGGACTCAAGAGTCTACATAAGAGAATATCTGCAAGAGGGAGAGAAGGATCATGGAAGAGGCTTGAGGAGACTAGAGCTACAGCAACATGAGGCCTAATGGTGGAAGAGATTGATGAACAAGGGAGAGGAGGGCTCCTTTTATAGAGATTTTGTTACCCTCCTTCACCCATTTACAATTGCTGCCTGTTGATTCCTTTCCCCATCAATCACATAAGCACGTATGTAACCATCCATGTCCTTTTTGGCTACTCTTGCCATGTGTCCCATCAAAAGATGCTCAAGACTCTTAAAATATTGAGAAAGTCAAGAGTCTCCCCACATGGAGCCCATAGGGACCCTCTCTTTTCCACATGTCCACATCCTCCTTATTCCACATAGGAATTCTAGAAGGTTTCCTCTTGACTTCATACTCCTCCACATGCCTTCCACACGGTTGGCATGTGGCCTCTCTTATATTATTGGAACACATGGACATGAGCCCACCTCTTTATATGACTCACTCTTCCTATTTTCTAAAAACTCCATAATATCCCATACACAAATAACTCTCACCCCATACCAAGGTATTTATAATTCATACCTATGGTATTTACAATGATCCATTCCACTCATCCTCTCAATCCCATACAATATCATGGAAAATAAAAATAAGTGAGAGCCGCTAGGCTATCACTTGATACTCGAACTCTTATCAAACATAGAGAAAAACAATACCAATGCCAAATAAAAAATATCAATTTTTGCCGTCACATCTTTCCCCCCCCACCAGCAGGTCCTCTCTAGTAACAGAGAGGGTCTGCTGGCACTCAAGGTGGTCGATCATGGAAAAATTTAAGGCGATACTCATTGGTGCGTCGAGGTATCACCATGCCGTCAACATCCTCAAGTTGATAGGTTCCATTGGTGACATTCATATACATCCTTATGGAGGCGTGGCCAAAAGTAACCAATCTCTGCTTCTGTTGTGGAGTTAACCCTCGAGGAAACATGCCTTCTTCCACATATTGGTGAACATCTTGCAGTTATGGCCATCCAGTGTCTACCCAAGAAACCACCCCCCGGTCTTGTACTACAATGGCTTGAGTAGCCAACTCATCTACCCTTTGACTTTCTTTTCTGTTTATATGAACAAACTTGCAAAAATCAAATTGACTACATAGTGCCATAGCCTTTTGATTAAGCTCCTTCAAATGAGGACTTCTTGCCTTGTAATGCCCTTGCATTTGCTTTATAATGAGATGAGAATCTCCTCTTACTTCCAATTCTTTAACTTGACTTTGAAGACAACCCTCCAGACCAAGAATCAAAGCATTATACTCAGCTGCATTGTTAGTTGTGATACCTAGAAGCTCTTGTCCTCTTGCCCATACTTCTTGACCTTTAGAATTCATCAAGACCATCCCCCCGGCTCCTTGTTGGCGTGAAGGACTAAAAACCCCATCAAAATACAAAACAAAAGTTATTGGTGGTGTATCTCTTTCATATTTAATGTTCTCCTTACATTTCTTTTCTTCTCCTAGATCCTCCCGTCCTGTGAGCAAATCTGCCATAGTGGACCTAGTGGTGTTTTCAGTGACAAAAGAGAAAGAGAACTCTTGAAGCTCTGACAACCATTTTGCAAATCTCCCCCCAGGATTAGGCTTGCGAACTAGATATGCTAATACAGATTGAGAGGTAAGGAAGAAAAATGGTCGAGGTAATAAATAGGAGCGAAACTTTCTGACTGAAAACACCAAAGAGAGAGCTTGCTGCTCCATTTCTTCATACCTTGTTTCCACATCTGTAAGCTGTCGGCTGGCATAATAGATGGGTTGCATTCTACCTGCCTCTCCTTTTTGTAGCAATACAACACCAAGTGAATGCAGAGATACACTTGGATTTATATAAAAGTCTTGAGACCAATCAGGGGGCTTCAATATTGGGCCCTTACTCATGGCCTCCTTAAGTTGCTGGAAAGACTCTTGTTGCTCCACACCCCATTGGAAAGAAACTCCTTTTCTTGTCAACAAGTTCATGGGATGCACTATCTCTGTGAAATCATCACAAAAGCGTTGATAATACTTGCTCTTTCCTAGAATTCTGCAAACACCAATGACACTCTCAGGACTTGGCAATGCCATGATTGCTTGAACCTTGTCAGGATCCATTTGCAGGCCTTCTTCAGACACAATATGCCCCAACAAGACTACTTTTATTTGAGCCAAATGACACTTGCTAGGATTTAGACAACCTTTTGCTTCATCAATCCTAGCTAGGCCATCTTTAACTTCTCCATGTGATCTATGCGCCGAGAATAAATGCAAAAATCATCCGAAAACACCCTTATGAACTTTCCCAAGTAAGGCTCCAGGACTTGACTCATGAACCTTTGAAATGTAGCTGGTGCATTGGTCAACCCAAAAGGCATCACTCTGTAAGCAAAAACTCCGCAAGGTGTGACAAATGATGCTTTCTTTTGATCTTCATCCTGAATACGAATTTGAAAGTACCCAGAATACCCATCACATACAGAATACATCTCATGCCCTACTACTTGGTCTAGTATTTCATCTTGGAATGGCAAAGGAAAATGATCCCTCTTAGTGCATGCATTCAAAGGACGAAAGTCCACACAAACTTGCCACTTATTTCCTTTCTTTGGTGTGACAACTACAGGAGATATCCATTCTGAATCATCAATAGGAAACAGGAATCCCGCCTCAAGTAGTTATGTTACCTCTTTCTTTAGTGCCTCAACTTGGATCACCCCCAATCGCCTTAAGCGTTGCACAACTGGCTTGCTTTCTGGCTTCAACTCAATCTTGTGCTCCACAAGAGAGACTGGTCGAACCTGTGAATAGCTTGTTGCAAAGAGACATGGAAAATCATCTAGCATATCCAAAGCATATCCAAGTACTGGAGCTTCTCACTACCTGATAGAGAATCACCAAGAAGCTCTTCATTGCATTGGCATCGTTTAGTGTGCTCCACATCTTCCACATGAAGTGTCTCTACAGGATCTTCTTGCACCACCACCTTGTTCCTTCCTGACTACAGCACCGAGACAAAGACCAAAGGCCACTCCTTCCACCTCACCCTCTGAGTTGGACTCCTCGGAGCTACACCCTGTCTCTTCTTCTTCATCGGTTAAGTCAGAGCTTGAACTCTCTGATGTTGAAGACTCCTACTTGACAACTTCCTTTTTGCGGCTTCTGATGTTGTAGCGCACCTTCTTATCATTTCCCTGCAAAATCAATTCTCCAGTATCCCACTTTTGAACAGCCTTCACCTTGCGTAGCCAAGGCCTTCCCAAAATCAATGGATAGGCACGTGCATCTGGCTTGGTAGGGATCACCTGAAAAGTAGTCGGCACAGAAATTCCACATACATCCACTTCTAGATTCTTCACAACTCCCCAAGTCTTAACCCTAGTGTTGTTAGCCAATTTGATGCGATAAGGAGAGGTAGTACTAGAGTATTTTAAATCAGCATCTATCATGGTCTTCTCACTCATGACATTAATCGATGCACCTCCATCAATGTACACATTAGAAATCACTTGACCATCAATGATCACATCAACCACAGGTACATCATCACCAACATCTATATCTACCTTTTGAACAACAGGAGTGGCACTTTTCTTCTTTTTCTTCTTTGACACTCTTGTGCTTGCTAGCTTTCCCCATTCCTTCCGTAGTTTTGGAGACAAAGCAAGTAATTGACCAAAGGCGATATGAGCTTCCTTTTCTTTAAGGTCGGACAACAAGTCATAGCTTCCAATTCCTTGTCCTAAAGGAAAGTCTGACTGGCTAATTCTCCTTCTAGATGCCTTCTTTTTCTTACTACGGTGTTCCTCTTCCTGATGTTCCTCATCTACTTCTTCCTTGCTTTCTTCTTCTTCTTTTGCTTTACCACGCCCCCGTTTAGCCATCATTACCTCTCTTTCCTCATCCCTTGAAGAAGCTTCTCACAAGGATACTTGTTTTTCTTCTTTCTTTCTCAATCTAGGACACTCGGGGCGATAGTGACCTTTTTTATTACATTCATAGCAAGTGACCCCACTCTTATCTCGAGGCCTATCTTCACTCTTTGGTGCTCTAGGTTGTCGTGCATTAACCAAATGGAATTTCAAATCAGCAAACTCTGCCATAAATTGGGAGATAACCAAATGGAATTTCAAATCAGCAAACTCTGCCATAAATTGGGAGATATTATGATCTAACTCAGAGGACTTTGGTACTTGAGGAGTGCCATTACCTCCACCTTAGAAGTTGAAGCTATTGAAGATACAAAAGAGGATTCGATCTTTAGAGAAGCTTCTTTCTTGGTCGCAATGCGAAGTGCCCCCATGTATGTTGTTGGATCTTTACTCATTACTTTTGAGCGAAGACGAGGCTCCAAAGCCATAACAAATTTGCTCATCTTTAAGTGCTCCATCCCTGAGAGACTTTGAGGGGCTGATGATGCAGATGCCACAGCTCGCAAAGCTGCCCTTTCATACTTTGTCCATAAAGTTTCATATTGGATTGCCAACGTAGAGACCAACTCACCCTCTCCTTGATAGAACCGGTCCAACTGCAACATCAAAGCATTTGGTGACTCCACTGCCCCAAATCTCTGCTTCATTGCTGCCACCACTTGGTCCCAGTCCTCCTTGGTAGAGTCCGGCAAGGAGGTCGCATGCCAACTCAAGGCTACACCTTCAAGAAAATCAGGCAAAATCTCTGCCCGATCCTTCATGGACCATCCAGAAAGCCGGCATCCTCGAACAAAATCCTGAAGATAAGACTCTGGGTCTTCCCCTTGGGTCCCTCGAAACACTGGAATCTTCACCATGATGAAACACAAAAAGGAAACACCAAGATCCAAATAATATCCCAAACAAGATCTAAACAAGATCCCACAGAGCCTTAGTATACCAAGACCAACTTATTATGCATAACCACTTGTTGAAAACCCTCCACAATGTGATCCTCAACAAAATCTTCAAAAATAAGTGACCAACCAGCACCATGAAAACATTGTGTATACATGCATTCCAGAATCACCCTTCGCACAATAGGAAGTGCACATAAAAGCTTCAAGATATTGTACTCTTCATCATTTGCATAGCAAAAGAAGTTGAAAGCATTGAGAATCACCAATCCATTATTATAGTCAAAAACTACCCAAAGACTTAACTCTTCTTCACACCAAGCTACCAGTGCATGAAACAATCCCCAATCTATTATTGTGCCTGCTGCCGGCGTTGTCGATTCACCAACATATTCAATAGTGCAAACATAAAGGATATGATCATGGTGACTGTGCGAATAGCTTGAGCATCACCTTCACAATCTTCTAGTTCCCTTAAACGGGCTGCAATCTCTTCTAACGGAGTTCTTCTAGGCATCTTCTTTATCTCATCAGAAACACATGCCTCTACTAGGCAGAGCATGCAATCAAGTACACCTGAGACCGTTTAGTAAGGTGGGATGAATCCAATACCAAACGTACCCAGCGTCTCCACCAAAAGATGTGACATGAAGTTGGGGGTAATAAACTTCACGCACCTCTTCACTTCCTACTGCTTTCGAACTAATTGACAAAGATATTTATCATTGAGAATGGGACATTAGAAAGAAGCTTTTATGCCAAGATACCACACCATACTTTCCTCCCTCAGATGAGAATGAAGATGGTAACATCCCAAGTGATGTTGTAATCAAGCATAGGGAGAAGGAAAGGATCAGCAGAGGCCCTAATCTCAGCGAGCCGGTCTGCACCAAAGAGAAGAGTGATACGTTGCTGAAAGAAGATCTTGCAGCTCATCATGACATGAATTGATATATATCAAGGAGTTTGAAGGGGCTGATTGGGTCGGATGGGTAGGTTCCGAGGAAACATTGCAACTCCTTCATAGACACCTTCCCACTTAGCTCAAAACACTCTACAAACTGTCATTAGACATAGAGGCCTATAACTTTCAGTAGAGACATGATATCAAAGATTTAAATATAGAAGGAGATGCACCTTGAGATGGGCTTTGCGCTGATATAATTTCATTGAAAACAGATAGACGGTTGAAGAGATATGGACAGTTTACTAGAAGGGGGTCAAAACTATCATGAAAACAGACTGTCAGACACAGAGACTTATAACATTTTGCAAAAATATTTGATTCAATATCTAAGCACATAGAGACATGCGTCTTAAAGAGAGTTTCGTGCTGATATATGTTTCGTAAGAAACAAAGAAGCGACCAAAAAGTTATGGACAGTTTACTAGACGGGGATAAAAACTATCATGAAAAACAGACTGTCAGACACAGAGACTCATAACTTTTTGCAGCAGTATTTGATTCAAGATCTGATCACATAGGACATGCTCCTTAAAGAGACCTTCGTGCTGATATAAATTTCATTAAAATCGGACTACCGAGCAAAAAGTTATGAGCAAAACACTAACAGGGGGTCAAACTGTCATGAAAACTGTCCTCCACCCATGCTAATTTCGCCTGAGCATGATGCTCCCTCAAGAATCCAGCTTCATCAACGATCCACCCCTCATAGATTTCGCCTAGAAGAGGGGAAGAAGTTTGCATGGTGGCTCGGGAAACAGATGGACCATGTGTGCATAGTGAGCGGCCGAATAGAAAGACATCCATGTCCTTTTTGGCTACTCTTGCCATGTGTCCCATCAAAAGATGCTCAAGACTCTTAAAATATTGAGAAAGTCAAGAGTCTCCCCACATGGAGCCCATAGGGACCCTCTCTTTTCCACATGTCCACATCCTTCTTATTCCACATAGGAATTCTAGAAGGATTCCTCTTGACTTCATACTCCTCCACATGCCTTCCACACGCTTGGCATGTGGCCTCTCTTATATTATTGGAACACATGGACATGAGCTCACCTCTTTATATGACTCACTCTTCCTATTTTCTAAAAACTCCATAATATCCCATACACAAATAACTCTCACCCCATACCAAGGTATATATAATTCATACCTATGGTATTTACAATGATCCATTCCACTCATCCTCTCAATCCCATACAATATCATAGAAAATAGAAATAAGTGAGAGCTGTTAGGCTATCACTTGATACTCAAACTCTTATCAAACATAGAGAAAAACAATACCAATGCCAAATTAAAAATATCAATTTTTGGCATCACAGCACCATGGTTTATGACGAGCTGGAAAAACACCTAGATGCCGGATTCATCTACGAGATAGAGTACACTGATTGGGTTTCACCCATTGTCATTGTACCTAAATGCAACAAGAAGCTCAGAATATGTGTAAACTCAAAAATGTGAATGCCGCCACAATTAAGGATCACTATCCCCTACCCTTAACAGAAACCGTGTTGGAAAAGGTAGCAGGATCCAAAATATATAGCTTCTTGGATGGCTTCAGTGGCTATAACCAAGTGCAAATTGCTCCTCAAGACCAATCAAAAACAACATTTGCTACAGAATGGGGTATTTTTGCATATAGAGTCATGCCATTTGGCCTTTGTAATGCCCCAGCCACATTCCAGCGAGTCATGTTCACAGCTTTTAAGTCATTTTTGAATAAGTTTTTACAGGTGTTCTTGGATGATTTGTGCATCCATTCAAACAAACAGGACCACTTCAAATGTCTTGAAGAAGTACTAATCAAATGCAAGGAGTATGGCATCTCCCTAAATCCCACAAAATGCTACTACTTCATGGTCACCCACGGAGTTGTTTTGGGACACATCGTCTCTCAACATGGGATTGCAACTGACATGGACAAAATCAAAATCATCATGGAATTGCGTCCTCCTACAAATTCCAAAGGTGTACAGGTCTTTATGGGACATGTCGGCTATTATAGAAGATTTATATTGCGGTATGCCATGATAGCTAGACCACTTTACAAATTATTAGTGGAGTTCTTATGGACCGAAGAGTGTGACCAAGCCTTTGAGCTTTTAAAGTGGCGCCTAATCACAACACCCATCCTTATATCTCCCAATTGGGATATTGATTTTCATGTACATACTGATGGATCCAAGTATGCAATTGGGAGTGTGCTTTGTCAACCTGGTGAACATAAGAAAGACTACCCCTTCTACTTTGCCAGTCAACAACTCATTGATGCAGAGATCAACTATACAACCACAGAAAGAGAAGCCCTAGCAATGGTGTATAGTGTAAAGAAATTTCGGCACTATCTACTGGCAACTGATTTTGTCTTCTACACCGACCATCAAGCATTGCTTTATCTTGTGAACCATTTGTGTACCACAGCAAGAATAACCAGATGGCTCCTCTTGCTGCAAGAATTCAACTTCAAAATCGTGGTCCGCAAAGGTGCCCAACACTACATTGCCAATCACATGTCTCGAGTCAACGAGTCAGGAGAAGAAGCCACTGGAGTAGAAGACAACTTACCAGATGCCAGACTATTTCAAATAGATGCTGTTCCAGAATGGTGTGGAGATATCATTGGGTACTTGATGGCAGGAAGACCACCCCGTGACATGAAAGAAGTAGATGCCAGAAAATTGATTCTAAAGGCTGCACCCTATCAACTCATTGCAGGACAACTGTACAAGATGGGCAAGGACCAGATATTAAGAAAATGTGTAATGCCTCATGAGATCATGCCAATCCTGAGTGAAGTCCATGAAGGCATTGCAGGAGAACACTTCCAAGGGGAAGCCACAGCAATAAAAGTTCTCCTCGCAGGCTACTAGTGGCCAACACTGTGGGCAGATGCCTATGAATATGTAAAAGGCTGTGATGTATGCCAATGGACTATTAAACCACAACACAAAGACTTCAATCCCCTAACACCAATTGTTGCAAAAAAACCATTTGAAAAATGGGGGATTGACTATGTGGGTCCCATACATCCAGCAACAAAAGGAGCACAGGCACGCTACATCATTGTGGCTACTGATTACTTTACAAAATGGGCTGAAGCTAAAGCAGTCAAAAAGGCAGATGCCAGAAGCACAGCAAGATTCTAATATGAAAATGTGATCACCCGATTCGGATGTCCCATTGAAATTGTGTCGGATAGAGGCACACATTTTGTCAATGAGGTAGTCCAAGAACTCTTGTCTCGCTTCATGGTAATCCATAGAAAAAGCACACCCTACTACCCCCAAGGGAATGGACTCGCAGAATCCACCAACAAAATCATATGCATTATCCTCACCAAGGTAGTAGAACCACAGCGTTCTTATTTGGGTAGAGAAACTAATTCCCATCGAAGCTATGCTGCTAGAAACATTGGATGGAGTCCACTTCAACACAATAATGAACGGGAGCCGACTGAAGCGCTACTACATCAAAACACAAGCCATCCCCAACAAAAACAAAGATTTGGGAAACCAAGTCTTCCTTAGTTAGGATTAGATTGTATCACGAGCACTCACTTGCATATGTACGTCTTTGCACCTATAGGTAGCATCAATCGATTTTACCTAGGGCTCAGAAGTGATGAATGAGTTCTAGCTGCCCTATGAAAATCCCAGCAAAAAAGCATATAGTTAGTCCCTACCTAGCTACTAGGTCATGTGCACTCACACGCTTTCGCTTAGACACATAGGTGATTGCATGAATAACTGTACCACAGACTTTCATTCCACACTCTCAAAGCATGTATAAAAAAAGATCTCTCTCCCACACACACACATAAAAAGGTCATACCGGCATGCCAATCAATCTAATGATCTATGGTACACTACATGCACATGGATGCAGGTTCAGAAAAGATGCCGCCACTAAAGAGGATGCGCAAAAAGAGCCCACCACCTCAACCAGGGACCCCCTCCAGAGTTTGCAGCCATCTACATCCTCTCAACCACAAAGACCACAGGCATTCGTGGTCCAAAGCGATAGCTCCGAAGAAGATTCAGTGCATGACCAAGCAGAACAAATGCCACCCCAGTCACAACTGGCCTACACAACCATTAACAAGGCCCAATCTCACTGGAACTTGTCTAGCCACCCACATCGACTTATGCTCTTTCCCAGGAAGCAACATCTTACTTAGAGCAACGGGGTCTAGGCAGTTTGCATGAGAGCCTCAAATCCTTGGAGGACAGTCCTACCCTGACCACCTACATCAAGGACTTTCTCCATTCTTACTACTCCAGCAATGCAAAGGATGGCAAGTACGGTACAATCACTGTACAGCAAAGCCCACTCAACATTATCCTCGACAGTACAGTCATTCAAAGGGATTTCTCACTGCCAAAACAAGGTGGCAAATACCCTAAACGGTCTGCTGATGCAAAGTTTATCGAAGTACAGTCTCTCCTCACCAAGGGAACACTGATCCATAGAGATGGCATATTGCTTCACACAATCCTTGACCATCGCCTCAAGGAAGCAGCACAATTCCTATCCACAATCCTGGGAATTAAGTACGGCAAAGATCGCTCCCTTCCACTCCGCACATTTGTTTTGCTGAGTAGGAAGCTAAAACAAGACTGGGTCCAGCACTTCATCATTTTCTTTACCAAGAAACTCGATGGTTCTTCAAGCCAAAAATGTAAAATTCCACACTTATTGGCTATAATCATAAAAAAAGAACTACAAGAAAGAGAAATGACTTTGCCCCAGTCACCAAAACCAATTGAGGAGTTGGACACACCCTTCTCACCAGTATGGGAGCCATCACCAACTTCTCCAACTATCACATTGATAAGTGCAGATGCCTTAGCAGAAGTACCTATTCTGGAGGTCGGGATTGCGGAATCGCCCCACGAGATGCTACAGCTCGGTGCACAACTACAACCAATAAGTCTCCACCAACAGCACCAACCCAAGCTCTAGACAAGATCGGCACCCAAACCTGAGGAAAGATCGGCACCAGAGCATGAGACTACATCAGCACTCAAACCGCCCATCGACGCCATGCCAGTCGATGAGCCACAAGGGGAGCTAGTGCCAGATCAGCAGTATGACTATTGTCCACAAGGGACTGAAATGCCATTGGAACAACCTCCCCCAAGTACTACAGAATCATCGGGATGGCTACATGGGCACCACTTGTATCAGCAATATCACTAGACCTCATCACCGTCTGTCATTCTCCAACATCAAGCTAGCCAAATGATCCAAATGTCAGAACTATTCACTAGCTTGGCCAAGGAAGAATATGCAAGTGAATTGGAAAGGCAGACTAACTGCATCTGAAATCGAAGACCAAATCCAGGCAATTGCCATAGAGGTCAAGGCACTTTGGGCACAGATAGATGAGAAGGAGATAGAAGAAGTGCACATGAACCAAGCTCTCCAAGCTCAAGAGAAGGCAGTAAGGGATGTGACCTCCAACCTCCACCAAAGTCAAACACAGCTGATTGCGGCAGTAGAAGCAACGGTAATCCTACATACCTACTATAACTCCTTGACATCTACACATGCACAACAGACGGAGGTAGTGGCACAAGCTCGACTCACTCTAATTCACAAAGAAGAAGAGCTCCAGGATTGCAAAGACAAGATTGAAGACATGAAACAATCTTTGGCAGTACGTGCCTTCAGCATTGATGAACTTACAAGGGAATGCCGAATCTTAAAAGACCAACTTGCTACCGTTCAAGAGGCCAGCACCTCACAAGCCCAAGTCTTGGACCAATGGTACAATACCACTGAAGACATTTCTCAATAGGCATAGGTCACCTTGCAAATGAGAAATCTTAAGGAGGCATACACAACCATCTACCATCAATACAAAGAAAAAATGAAGGAGATGCACTCCCAAAAAATAATCATCTCCAAGCTTGAACTCCAATTGCTAGTGCACAACAATGAGGCATTGGAAGACAACACCAATGACGCCCCACTACAATGCACAACCGTGGTGTACCAAGAGCTTGTGGTTGCTCTACAAGTGGAAGATTACCTCAACACACGTGTGCTTATCCAATGGAAGCAACTCCACATTAGGATCATATCTGCTCATCCAACAATCAACTAGGAATGTTCCATTGGGACTAAAACCCTACGCTTAATTTGCCAAGACTTGTCTGAAGATGAGAAAAATATCTTCTGCCTGTCTACACATGCCAGGTTTATAACACTCAGGACGGATGCTTTCATTGCATATGTCTACCTTATGGGTAGTCCTCCCCTCAGGGTTATTACAGGTTTGTTGCCATTGCTACAACGGCCATCCCTATTATTTGCACGGCACGACATAACCGACATCCCACCCATGCAGCTGATCATCCCATCACACCAGCAAAAAGAAGTGTCGGAAGATGACAAGGCCTATCTCACATCCAAGTTCCCATATCTAACCACTCTTTCTGCCAACATCATAACCTCACTTCCCCTTGCTACTATCACCCTCTTAACCTTCCCCGAGCTCCATCCTAACATCTATTCCCTCCATTATCTCTTTGCTCATGCCTCTCACCATTTTCAACTAACCCAACAGTCACAAACTTACGAGCCCCTCACACCTAGCTTTTTCCCCTCCCTTGCTAATCCTACCCTTGAGGATTACCAAGTTGCTCAAACCATTTGCCCAGTTCTTCCCCCCCTCCCCTCTGCTCCCCCTTCTGCCACTATTACTCTGCCATATTTCTCCCCAATGTCCCCCGATTCTCTCCCTGCCCCGTCATCACCTTCGACACTTCTGGTGCTTGGCGGAGGTGGAGGCACTTGTGCTTTCTTTTTTAGAAGTCGCTTCGGTTGGATTGGAATGAGAGGGTCCTTCGTGGCCTCTTTCTGTTGGCATGTAATTACATTGATAGGTTGTGACCTTAGACTTGCCGGACCCAGACTTTGATGGTCCACCCCAATGATGCCGATGGGGATGTCAGGCTTAACCTCTGTTTGTTCTGAGACCTTATTTTTTATGGGACAATCCATACAGGCATGTCCTATGCCACAATCTCTGCAGAGTGGTTGGAAAGTGGCTGGGCTACCACGATGCGGGCACTCTGTGATCCGATGATTTTCTCCACAACCGTAACACTTGATTGGTGCTCGATATGTGTTGGGTCGTACTTGATTTGCATAGACTGGTATTAGACCCTCTGCACCTTCTACATAGTACACTGGGTACTCTGCTTCATACTCAAATAGCGAGTCTACTTCCTCGGCTTGTAATTGATGTATGGGAATTGCCTGAGGAGCTGGATTTGGTGCTCTTGGATACGATCGTGGATTTGGATTCCTGAGTAGTTGTGGGACTTGTGTCCAAACGGGAACAGGATTTAGCCTCGGAGCTGGGGGCGCTTGTGCAAGTGCCGGTTGCCTGTATACTGGCATGGGTGCCGCTTGGTATTGTGGTGGTCGAGGCGGATTGTTGCGCATGTTGAAAATGCAACTGTTCTCATCATGGCCGCCGACAACACAGATATGGCACCACAACCGTGGCGGTGGATTTGCTTGTGCAGTGATCCTTGCTCTTAGGACTGGGCATTCATTTGCTGTATGATTTGCCAAGCAGTGTGGGCACCAGACATTTTCTCGCCGTGGATATGTTTGAGTGGAGTTTTTGATCCATGGCCTGCATCATATCTTCTTTCAGCTTCAAGGTCATGGCCTCTAGGCGATCTTCATTGGATGTTTCGGCAGTGTCCTTTGATTTACCTTTTTTCGAGCGTTTATCTCGTGTATTTGATCTGGCATCATCACTGCTAGTGTCTGAATCTGTCATGCCATCTTCGATGTCAATGGCTGTCGCATGAGCAACACACTGAATGTTTCATAGCTACTTATCTTTTTCATATCCTTGCAGATTTTCTTTCGTAGACCTGCTATGAACCATGCCGTGAGGTACTTTGCATCTGGATGTGGGTCACATTTGGCGATCAATCTCTTCATCTTTCCCAGGTATGTGCGTACATCTTCCCTCTGGCCTTGTTCGATCTTGCTGAGTTGGAGAGCGGGATCGTCTTGTAGCCTCTCTGTTTGAAAACGATGTTTGAATTCAGTTTGAAGTAGGTCCCATGTGGCACGTTCTTCCACGAGAAGGTCGAGGTACCATTCTGATGCCTCATCAGTTAAGGCCATTGGAAACCAAGCCACCTTGGTTTCATGGGATTGATCACCACCTGCTCGACATGCGGCATCAAAATGCTGGAGGAAGCGAGTTGGGTCTCCCCTACCATTATATTTGGGAAGTTCCAGTTTTCCCAAGGGGCGTCGGCCTTGATTGTTGTGATTTCGTCGATTGAAGAAGTTGTCAGCCTCTGCATCGAGTTCGATATCCCCATCATGCTCATGATAGCGTCCAGCCATGTTGGGACGTGGAGGAGTTAAAGGGAGTTGTTGAATCTTAGGGGGGGATTCGGGGTAGAGGATTGGCGGGGGCGGTTGTTGCAGTGGAGTTAGATGTGGATGGGGCGAGCGTTGGAGTTGAAGTCGTTGGCCAAAACGTAACTGCATGCAGATTGTGCGTGATTTGCCAAGGGTGTCGCTACCTCGGGGGGGTCACTCATCATATGTAACCCTATCACGTGAGTTCAACAGAAGGATATTTTTTATTTCTAAAATTTATAGAAATAAATATACATAAGGGACTATTTAAAATAGCTTTGGAAAAAATTTACAGATTTGTATAGAAAAGGGGTACATTTTATTAATGAAAAAATTTACAAATAAGGGATTTGAAATATAGGCCTTGAACGCATGTGATATAGAGGGTTTATACATAGTGACCCCCCTGAGGTCGCTACCCCAGGTGGTGTTGTTAGGAGAGTTAGAGTGGTGTTAGTTTGTGTAGGGACCGTCGTGTTAATAATGTGCCTAAGATTGTCCTACGTGTGTAGGGAAATGTGACGGTGTAGACGGATCGTTAATCGGAGGTCATGGCGTGAAAATACGAGTGAATGAATGCAAAATGAGGCCCACACGGGGGCACGAATGAACGTGTGATAGGGATGCCAAAATGGTGTGCACTAGGCTGGAAAAATACCCCGTAACGTGGTGTTTTCGTGTGTGAATTCTTGGTTCAAACGGGGTTCAGTTTGGGTCCCAAACGGATGAGTTTTGAGGGGTTAAAGTAGGGGTAAATTTTGCGTTTGGGGGATCCTAATGGTGGTGTGAATGGACTTTAAGTCCAACCGAGGGGTTGAAACCAAGTTGATCTAGTTAGACTAACTAATCAGTTAGTCTAACCTAGCCTAGTGAGGGTTAGACTGACCATAGTCTAACGTAGTTAGTGTAACTAACTATAGTTAAGTTAACTGAGGTTAGGTTAAACTAATCGAACCAAAGGCAAAACTAACCTAGTCTAGGTTGCTGCCAACCAACCTAGCTTAACCTAATCTATTGAGCTAGACTAACTAGCCTAGGGTTAACCGACTAACTTAACCTAACCTACGTTAACCAACTAACCTAACCGTAGTTAGTAACTAACCGTAGGTTAGTTTAGGTTAGGTTTTTTTTTTTTTTTTTTTTTTTCGGGGGGGTTCTTGTGGGGGAGTTTCCCGACGGAGGTGTCCAGGGGGGGGGTGGCGGGGTTTTGCAAGGGGGGTTGGCACAGGGGGGGGTGCGTAGGGGGGGCGGGTGCAGGGGGTTCGAGGGTGCGGGGGAGAGGACGCGAGCGGAGGGGAGGCGGGTGGGGCGGGGGTGCGAGGGGTGAGGGGCGACGAAAGGGGCACGAGTGAGGGGGTGGAGGGGAGAGGGGGGGGCATTGCATGGCGCTAGGGGGAGGGCGGGGGGTGGCACTGAGCGGGGGCAGCGCGGGCGGGCGACCGGTGGCACCGCGGGGGCGAGCGGTGGTGCGGGGGCCGCGGGGGCGGGCGGTGGTGCGGGCCGACGGCGGAGGGCGCTGTGCATAGGCGGGCGCTGCAGCGCACCACTGCCTATGGAGGCGCTGCAGTGGCGCCTCTATGGGGCGCCGCCGCGGTGCCGTGAGCGGGGGGCGAGGGGTTGGGTGTGCAGGCGGGGGGGTTGGGGGGTGCGCGGTGGCGGCGGCTCTGCGGAGCGCCGCCGCGGGAGGGGTGGGTCGCAGAGAGGGGGGTTTACAGAGAGGGGGGGTAAGGGGGAGGGGGTAAGGTTAGTTGGTTAACCTAATCTAACTGAGTTAGACTAACGAGCCTAGGGTTAACCAACTAACCTCGCCTAACCTAACCTAGGTTAACCAACTAACCTAACCGCAGTTAGTCACTAACCTGAGGTTAGTTTTTTTCTTTTTCCTGGTATGCTGGGGGGCGTTCCGACGACGGCGCCCGAGGGGGGTTTCGCAAGGGGGGAATGGCGCAGGGGGGTTTGCGCGCAGGGGGAAGGGGTGTGCACAGGGGGAGGGGGTAAGGGGGAGGCGGTAAGGGGGAGAGAGAGGAGAGGGGGGGCGGGGTGGGGGGTTAGAGAGAGGCGGGCGTAAGGGGGAAGAGAATGAGGGGGAGAGAGGAGAGAGTGAGAGAGAGAGGGGGTGGGAGAGAGAACGAGGGGGAGAGAGGAGAGAGTGAGGGGGGGAGGTGGAGAGAGAGAAGAGAGAGAGAGAGGGGAAAAGGGGGAGAGAGGAGAGAGAAAGGAGAGAGAAAGGGGGAGGGAGAGAGAGAGAAAGAGAGAGAAAGAGTAGGGATAGAGAGAGAAAGAAAGAGAGAGAGTGAAAGGGAGGTGGTGGAGGTGGGAGGGGGGAGGGGGAGGGGGAGAGGGGGAGGTGGAGATGAAGGGGGAGGGGGAGGGGGGAAGGTGGTGGTGGAGTGGGAGGGGGAGAGGGGGAGGTGGTGGTGGAGGGGGAGGGGGAGAGGGGGAGGTGGAGGTGGAGGGGGAGGGGGAGAGGGGGGGGGGTGGAGATGAAGGGGGAGGGGGAGGTGGAAATGGAGGGGGAGGGGGAGGGGGGAGGTGGTGGTGGAGGGGGAGGGGGAGAGGGGGAGGTGGAGATGAAGGGGGAGGGGGGTGGGGGAGGTGGAAATGGAGGGGGAGGGGGGAGGTGGTGGTGGAGATGGAGGGGGAGGGGGGAGGGGGAGGTGGAGATGAAGGGGGAGGGGGGAGGGGGAGGTGGAAGGTGGTGGAGATGGAGTGGGAGGGGGGAGGTGTAAAAAAGAGCAAAAAACCTGAAAGACAGAAATCAAAAAGCAGGGAGAAGTGGTCACCTGAACCTCACCTGAATGCTCTCCTCGATGTAACGGGATTGTTGCGGAACAATGGACGGTGGGTGGAAGGCTAGGTCATCGCTGCGAGAAGGGCTCGATGTCACTTACATTGCGAGGATAGGAGTAAGGGGTTGGTCGATGGAGAGGGAGGAGTGTCTTGCGTGGGGCTCAGAATGAAGAAGAGAATGGAGGCAAAAAGTGAAAGATGAAGAATGAGGGGGGTGGAGTAGGTTTTTATAGGATTGGATTTTAGGTTTAGGGTTTAACCCTAAACTCTTCCCGAGCCATAACTCTTTATGGAGAGCTCGGTTTGCTTTTCAGTAAAAAGGTAAAATGATCAAAATTGAAAGCTCTACGCATCCGTGTCCACTACCTAGCCTGATTGTATATCATGTGGCTTCTATTTAAGAAATTAAGAAAATTTCTTAAGGTAGTAACCCAAAGTTGATGTTTGGGGTTGATATGTTTGGCTAGGATTGGGAAAAAAAATTTACTCTGCTTGCCCTTGAGTGTTATGTTCGTGAAAGTTCAAAGTAGTGTCTTGTTTTACACATACCTACGTATGTTTACTCACTACTTGAGACGCTAGTTCCCCAGCAGCGGCGCCAAATGTTGGCTCTTTCCTACTGCTTTCGTAGGAAGAGCTGGTTTTTCTATGTTTGCAGGGTTCTGAGGCTTTTTGTCACCTACAGATATATTGGGATTGTCGGTTGTAGTATATGTGTAGCTTAGGACCTCGAGTCGTGTTTCGGTGAGAGACGTAGGCTTAAGTGTAGTAAGCAAACAAAGTGCAAGCATGTGTAAAAGGCACGTAAACCATCTTTGTTGAGGTAATGAAGGCTTTCGCCTTCATTGGGGGTTGTAGGGTTTAGGAGATTGAGATCAAGAGAATCTCCTCAAAGCAATGCAGATAGTGGTATGCAAGTATTGTAAAGAAAGAGGGAGAGAGATAGGAGACTCAAGTTCAGCTTTCTTCACAACACACAAAAGAGAGAGGACACAAGGTTGGAGGGTGAAGCCTTTCTTCACTTTTGCACACAACAACAATACAATAGAAGAGGGAAATACCCTATATGTCAAAACCTAGAATACGTGGTTCATATGTGAACCCAAACCAAAACATACGTGGTAGTCTAACTACACCACGAGTACAACTAACATAGACGGTGACATAAATGATAGTCATCCAGGAGATATGTCGGGGATAGAGCTTGATATCTCAACACTCCCCCTCAAGCTCAAATCCATCTCACGTACACCAAGCAAGCTCCTAAATCTGCGAAGCTTCTCGGTACCCAATGCCTTCGTAAAGATATCAGCCACCTGCTCCTCAGTGCTGACATAGACAAGATCAATCTCACCAGCTAGAACCTTCTCTCTCACAAAGTGATAATGCACCTCAATGTGCTTCGTTCTAGCATGATAAACTGGGTTATTAGCAAGCATGATGCTGCTAATGTTGTCACAATGAATGACAACTGCTGCATGAACTGACTGTCCCATATCTGCAAGTAGCTTCCGTAACCAAGCTACCTCACATGCAGCCATTGCTGCACCCCTGTACTCAGCCTCTGTGCTCGACAAGGCAACTGTTGGCTGCTTCTTGCTGCTCCAACTGATGGCACCACTCCCAAGGGAAAACATAAAACCACTAGTAGATCTCCTGTCTAAGACACTACCAGCCCAGTCAGCATCTGTGTATCCATGTACCTGTAATGCACAGCCAGCTTCATAAAACAGTCCATAATGCAATGTGGACTTCACATACCGCAGCATGCGCCTAGCCGCATCCAAATGTGGCTTCCTCGGTGCCTGCATAAACTGACTCACCAGCCCCACAGCATAGCTCAAATCTGGTCTGGTTATAGTCATGTAAATCAAGCTACCTACTATGCGCCTGTACATAGTAATATCTTCAAGAAGCTCACCTGTTTCTGTATTGAGCTTCACATTCTGCTCCAATGGAACAGAAATAGGCTTACAGCCTGTCATCCCATATTTGGACAGCATGTCCAAACCGTATTGCCTTTGCAACAGCCATATCCCACTCGGGGATCTAATAACCTCAATGCCCAAGAAGTAATGCAGCTCTCCCAAATCCTTCATCTCAAATTTCTGCTTCAACAGCAGCTTCACTTCATTAATGTCTGCATCACTATCACCTGTAATAATCAAGTCATCAACATAGATGACTATAAGCACAATCCCTCTGTTTGTCCTTTTCACATAAAGTGAAAAATCTGAATTGGAAATCTGAAATCCAATAGTGACAAGATATTGCCCTATCTTGTCTGACCATGCCCTCGGCGCCTGTTTTAAGCCATACAAGGCTTTGCGCAACCTGCATACAAAATCGGGGTGTGCATTATCCTCATAACCTTCTGGCTGCATCATATAAACCTCTTCTTGCAAGTCACCATGCAAGAAGGCATTTTTCACATCCATCTGATGCAAAGACCATCCCTTTGCAGCAGCCATAGCAATTACTGCTCTCACGGTTGTCATCCTTGCAACTGGGCTGAAAGTTTCCTCATAGTCAATTCCATATGTCTGTGCAAAACCTTTGGCAACCAATCTTGCCTTGTACCTACTAACAGACCCATCAGCATTGTGCTTTACTTTGTAAACCCACTTGCAGCCAATAGCCTTCTTATCATGAGGCAAAGGCATCAAATCCCAAGTGTGGTTTGCATCCAAGGCAGCCATCTCTTCATCCATAGCTGCTTCCCAATTTTTATGCCCTGCTGCATCCTCAAAACATGTGGGCTCTGGCTCTTCTAGAACCTTGACCATATAAGCATAGTGATGTGCTGTATACCCATCATATCTCAGCCTGTCAACTGGATACTTAATACGAGTGGACCTCCGTACAACTGGATCAGTTGCAGGAGTCTTTAAATCATGCCTGCTTTTCCTTGCACCAGGTGTAACAACAGAAGGAATCCCAAGTTCCTCATCAAGGCTCATTTCAGAGCCGCTTGACTCTCCATCAACATGAGAGCTACCAGCAGACACATCAAACACTGGAGCATGGTCCACTTTTTCTTTTCCCTTATGTGATACCTGCACAACACTATCAGGGCTGCCATGTGACGATTCACTAGATCTCAATCTCCCTGTCCATGCATTAGATCCACTAGTAGAGGACTCTCTGGGTCCACTCAAGGCTTGAGATTGCTGCTCTGCATTTATTGCAGCATTCCCATTTCCTGCATTTGCATCTCCTACCATAACAGTTGGTGCATACCAGCTGCTCATTTCATCAAAAACAACATCTCTGCTCACTTGCATTTTGCGGGTGGAAGGGTTATAACAGCGATACCCTTTCTGATGCTGAGCATATCCAATAAAGATGCATTTTTCTGCCTTTGGATCCAGCTTTGTTCTCTTCTCATCAGGAACATGAACATAAGCTATGCAACCAAATACCTTCAAGTGAGAAATATCTGGTTTTTGGCCTGTATACATTTCTTCAGGCGTCATGCCATGGACAGCTGCAGTGGGGGTTCTGTTCATAATATAAACAGCAGTTGCTACTGCTTCAGCCCAAAAATAATCAGGCATGTTTTTCTCATTTAGGATCGCCCGTCCTACTTCTGCAATATGCCTGTTCTTCCTTTCTGCAACCCCATTCTGCTGAGGGGTAGACCTGCATGAGTACTTCCTTTGAATTCCCTGTTCTTTCAGATATTCACAAAATTCTTCTGAAAAGTACTCTCCCCCTCCATCAGATCTTAGCACTTTAATATGCACACCTTTCTCTTTTTCAACCATGGCCTTAAAAGCCTTGAAGTGGCTGAACACTTCACTTTTGTGCTTCATAAAATAAATCCACACCTTCCTAGTGTAGTCATCAATAAACGTCACATAATAATGGCATCCACCAATAGAAGCAGCTTTGGTTGTCCAAACATCTGAATGGATCACTTCCAAAGGTCTTTTGCTCACCTTAGCATTTTTGGGAAATGCATGTCTGGCCTGCTTACCCATTTGGCATGCTTCACATACCTTTTGCATTCCCTCAACTCTGAATTTAGGCAAACCTGCAACAATGTTTTTCGTTTGCATAGATTTCAGCCTTTGTATATTCACATGCCCAATGCGCTTGTGCCATATCTCAATATCTGCAATGACACCTCTCCCATGCGCAAACATAGCAGCTTTCACCTCAGGCATATCAACATCCAAGGTGAACATTCTTCCATTTTTGTTGCCTTTCGCAACCAAGTGGCATTTATTTTTCAGGTCTTCAACGAAGCATCCATCAGGATTAAATCTAACCTGCAGACCTTGCTCAACCATCTGGCCAACTGAAACCAGGTTCTTAGTGATTTTTGGAACATGAAGTACATCTGCCAAGTACTTTGTTTTGCCATCCTGCATAGCCAATGGCACTTTACCAACCTGCGTAATTGGGTGCGCAGTATCATCACCTGTTTCAACATAACCTGGCTTATCCAAATTTCTGACATCATGAAACCACTCACCATGACTGGTCATGTGGTTAGAGGCACCTGAATCAACATACCAAACATCATTGCAAGCTGCAGCATCTCCTGACATGGAGTTAACCATATGCTGCATCACAAAAAGGTGCTCATTTCTGTCGTCACCATGCCCACTTGATGATGCATAGTTGCTTTGCTGCAACTTTCCACTTTTGATGTCATTCTGCTTTTTATAGCATGTATTCTCCTTGTGTCCAGGCTTTCCGCAGCAATAATAGCATTCTGTGCTGCTATTTACTTGCTGGTTCCTTTGCCATGAACCACGGCCTCTTTGGCTCCCCCTGCCTCTAGAACTACCACGTCCTCCTCCATAGGACTGGTTTTCCTGTTGTTGCTGTTGGTTCTGATTTCCTGCACGGCCACCAGAACGGCCTCTTCCTCTACCCCTGCCTCTACCTGTATTCGAGTAGAAAGCAGTCTCTTGAGAAGTTGAGGTGGCTGAACCACCATTCCTTTGCTCTTCACTCAGCAAGAGAGCAATAAGTTCCTGAAAATCGGGAAATGTTTCACGGACTCCAATGGATGTCCGAAATTGTGCATAATCTTTCCCAAGACCATTCAAGGTCACGGACACTAAGTCCTCATCATCAACAGGTGCTCCAATGGAGGCAAGAGAATCTGCAAGGCCTTTCACCTTCAAGGAATACTCATTTATATTCAGATTTTTCCTTTGCACATTGTGCAACTCCTGCTTTAGCTGCATCTTTCGTGCTTTGGTATTTGTGCTATACAGCTTCACCAATGTATCCCATGCTTCCTTAGGCGTCTCTAGATCCTTGTTGGCTCTTTCCTACCGCTTCCGTAGGAAGAGCTGGGTATTCTATGTTGCAGGGTTCCGAGGCTTTTTGTCACCTACAGATATATTGGAATTGTCGTTGTAGTATATTTGTAGCTTAGGACCTCGAGTCGTGTTCCGGTGAGAGACGTAGGCTTAAGTGTGGTGAGTAAACATAATGCAAGCATGTGTAAAAGGTACGTAAACCATTGTTGTTGGGGTAATGAAGACTTTCGCCTTCATTGGGGGTTGTAGGGTTTAGGAGGAGTTTAAGGGTTCAGAAGGAGGTTCCAGGGTTTAGAAAGAGTTCAGGGTTAGAAAGAGTTCCAGGGTTCAGAAGGAGGTTCCAAGGTTTAGAAGGAGTTCAGGGTTAGGAGGAGGATCCAAGGTTCAGAGTAAGATACATGGTGGAGAACTCGTCTCCCTCGTAGATCATTGAGTTTAAGGGTTTAGGAAAGCATAGGAGTGGGAGAGGAAGAAGGTGTAAGAGCATGGGTGAAGTAAGAGAGAGAGGAGGAAGGAGGAGGAGGGAAGAGGAGGAGGGAGAGGGAGGAGAGAGGAGGAGGAGGTGGAGGGAGGAGGAGGAGGAGGAGGAGGAGGGAGGAGGAGGAGGAGGAGGAGGGAGGAGGAGGGAGGAGGAGGAGGAGGAGGAGGGGGGAGAAGGGAGGAGGAGAGGGAGAGGATGGGTTGCAGGGTTGGAGGAGAGGGGAGAAGGGTTGCAAGGTTAGGACATGCTTTTGGACGTGCAGTGCAAGGAAGCATGGACACTTGAGACAAATGCTTGGAATACCAATGTAGACTCAACACAATGCCCCAAGAGTCTGGGCTTCATTCCATTATGGGGTATTTATACAAGTTGGAGAGCTTCCCTCTCTGCATGTAACACAAAGTCGTATCACAAAGTTGTAACACAAAGTTGTGTCACAAAGTCGTAACTCATTCTCTCTCTTCATGTAGAAGATGTAACACAAAGTTGTTACACAAAGTTGTTACACAAAGTCGTAACATAAACTTGTAACACAAACTTGCAACACAAAGTTGTTACACAAAGTCGTAACATAAAGTTGTGTCTAGAAGTTGTAACACAAAGTTGTAACACCTTCTCTTTCTTCATAAGTTCATGTTGGCACAGAGTCAACATACCCGCGGATCCATTTTATTACCCGTCCTCGGGTTATGGCTTATTGCAATCACGTACCTGGGTTGCCATGTTTTTAGTCCAGTGGCTGTGGAACTTGTGTCGTGCCAGACGGTCCTGCTGTAGAGCCTTAGCACCATACAATTTTTGCGCAGTTTCCAGGTAGCCTGTATCCACCATTTGCTCGAACAGAGATATGTGGCGTGCCTCCAAGAAGATCACTCTTTGGTATAGTCGGCTTGTAATAAATCTGAGCATCAATCCGTTCATTGGGATTAAAGCTGAGTGGAGGCAAATGGGAATCAAGGTAACAAGGGACCTCCAGAATTAATGCTAATGTTTTGCAGAATATGGCACTTTGGCGAAGGAAGCGATCAATGTTGCCGCGCATTGTTTGTTCATGCTGCTGAAGTGCTCGGATCATGGCGCCTTGGATAGTCCATTCTACACCAGAGTAGGATTCGATCATTGGCCAATTAATGACTCGATCTTCAGCCAAAGTGTGTATGTTGGCTTCCCATCTTTTACGCCGTGGAACTGCATAGAACTTGGGATGGGTTCTGAGACATGGAGGTGCCCGTAAGTACTCCTTTAAGAAGCTTACATCAAAGAGCTTGGGACGGCGCCAATCAGGTTGTGGATCCAATTTGCTAATCCAAGCTTCACTTATTTGGTGCTGACGAAGATTGGTAGGGAAGTTACCCAGGGTCCATCCACCGCGAGTTTTCATATCAGGATATTTGCTCCAAAATTCCTTGATGGGGTTACTGGGAAGTGGTATCTCATCAAAATCATACTCATCATTGGAACTTGGCATGGGTGTACGAATGGGATTATCCGGATCCTGATATTCAAAATCAAATACTGCATCATTTTCTGCTGATGGCAGCACTAGAAGTGTCGGAGGTGATGACGGGGCCGGGAGAGAAGCAGGGGACATGGGGGAGAAATATGGCTGAGTGATAGTGGCGGAAGGGGGAGCAGAGGGGAGGGGGGGAAGAAATGGGCAAATGGTTTGAGCAGCTTGGTAATCCTCAAGGGTAGGATTAGCAAGGGAGGGGAAAAAGCTAGGTGTGAGGGGCTCGTAAGTTTGGGACTGTTGGGTAAGTTGAAAATGGTGAGAGGCATGAGCAAAGAGACGATGGAGGGAATAGATGTTAGGATGAAGCTCAGGGAAGGTTAAGAGGGTAGCAGCAGCAAGGGGAAGTGAGGTTATGATGTTGGCAGAAAGAGTGGTTAGATATGGGAAGTTGGATGTGAGATAGGCCTTGTCATCGTCCGACACTTCTTTTTGCTGGTGCGATGGGATGATCAGCTGCATGGGTTGGATGCCCGTTATGTCATGCCGTGCAAATAATAGGGATGGCCTTTGCAGCAACGGCAACAAACCTGCAATAACCCTGAGGGGAGGACTACCCATGAGGCAGGCATATGCAATGAAAGCATCTGTCCTGAGAGTTATAAACCCGGCATGTGTAGACAGGCAGAAGATATTCTTCTCATCTTCAGACAAGTCTTGGCAAATGATGCGCAGGGTTTTAATCCCGATGGATCGTTTCCAGTCGATTGTTGGATGAGCAGCTATGATCTTGAGTTGGAGTTGCTTCCATTGGATCAGCACGCGTGCGTGGAGGTGATCTTCCATTTGGAGAGCAGTCACAAGCTCTTCATACACCACGGTTGTGCATTGTAGTGGGTCGTCATTGTCTTGCAATGCCTCATTGTTATGCACCAGCAATTGGAGTTCAAGCTTGGAGATGGCTATTTTTTGGGAGTGCATCTCATTCATCTTTTCTTTGTACTGATGGTAGATGCTGGTGTATGCCTCTTTAAGCTTTTTCATTTGCAAGGTGACCTTTGCCTGTTGAGGGATGTCTTCAGTGGTATTGGACCATTGGTCCAAGAACTGGGCTTGTAAAGTGCTGGCCTCTTGAACAGTAGCAAGTTGGTCTTTTAAGAGTCGGCATTCCCTTGTAAGCTCATCAATGCTAAAGGCACGTACTGCCAAAGATTGTTGCATGTCTTCTAGCATGTCCTTGCATTCCTGGAGCTCGTCTTCTTTGTGAATGAGAGTGAGTCGAGCTTGTGCCACTTCCTCTGTTTGTTGCGCATGTGCAGTTGTCAGGGAGTTATAGGAGGTCTGTAGGATTGCCATTGCTTCGACTGCCGCAGTCAGCTGTGTTTGACTTTGATGGAGGTTGGAGGTCACATCCCTTACGGCCTTCTCTTGAGCTTGGAGAGCCTGGTTCATGCGCACTTCTTCTACCTCCTTCTCATCTATCTGTGCCCGAAGAGCCTTGACCTCGATGGCGATTGCCTGGAATTGGTCTTCGATTTCTGATGCCGTCTGCCTTTCCAATTCTCTTGCATATGCTTCCTTAGCCAAGCTAGTGAAGAGTTCGGACATTTGGATCATTTGGCTAGCTTGATGCTGGAGAATGACAGATGGTGATGAGGTCTGGCGATATTGCTGATACAAGTGGTGCCCATGTAGCCATCCCGAGGGTTCTGTAGTACTTGGGGGAGGTTGTTCCAATGGCATTTCACTCCCTTGTGGACAATAGTCATACTGCTGATCTGGTACGAGCTCTCCTTGAGGCTCATCGACTGGCATGACGTCGATGGGCGGTTCGAGTGCCGATGTGGTCTCAAGCTCTGGTGCTGATCGTTCCTCAGGTGCGGGTGCCAACCTTGTCTCGAGCTCGGGTGGGTGCTGTTGGGGGAGACTTAGTGGTTGCAATTGTGCACCGAGCTGAAGCATTTCCTGAGGCAATTCTGCAATCCTGCTTTCCAAAATAGGTACTTCTGTTAAGGCATCTGTACTTATCAATGTGATAGCTGGAGCAGTTGATGATGGCTCCCATACTGGTGAGAAGGGTATGTCCAACTCCTCAATTGGCTTTGGAGACTGGGGCAGAGTCATTTCTCTTTGTTGTAGTTCCTTTTTGATGATGATAGCCAATAAGTGCGGAATTTTACATTTCTGGCCTGAAGAACCATCGAGTTTTTTGGTAAAGAAAATGACAAAGTGTTGGACCCAGTCTTGTTTGAGCTTCCTACTCAGCAAAACAAATGTGCGGAGTGGAAGGGAGCGTTCCTTGCCGTTCTTTATTCCCAGGATGGTGGATAGAAATTGTGCTGCTTCCTTGAGATGAGGGTCAAGGATTGTGCGAAGCAAGATGCCATCTCTATGGATCAGGGTACCCTTGGTGAGGAGAGTCTGTACTTCAATAAACTTTGCATCCGCAGACCTTTTAGGGTATTCGCCACCTTGCCTTGGCAGAGAGAAAGCCCGTTGAATGACTGTACTGTCGAGGATAATGTTCAGTGGGCTCTGCTGTACAGTGATTGTACCGTACTTGCCATCTGTTGCATTGCTGGAGTAGTAAGAGTGGAGAAAGTCCTTGATGTAGGTGGTCATGATAGGACTATCCTCCAAGGATTTGAGGCTCTCATGCAAATTGCCTAGACCCCGTTGCTCTAAGTAAGATGTTGCTTCCTGGGAAAGAGCATAAGTCGAGGTGGGTGGCCAGACAAGTTCCAATGATTGGGCCTTGTTAACAGTTGTGCACGCCGGCTGTGACTGGGGTGGCATTTGTTCTGCTTGGGCATGCACTGAATCTTCTCCGGAGCTATCGCTTTGGACCACGAACGTCTGTGGTCTCCGTGGTTGAGAGGATGTAGATGGCTGCGAACTCGGGAGGGGGTCTCGTGGTTGAGGTGGTGGGCTCTTTCTGCGCATCCTCTTTAGTGGCGGCATCTTTTCTGAACCTGCATCCATGTACATGTAGTGTACCATTGATCATTACATTGATTGGCATACCTGTATGACCTTTCTGTGTGGGTGTGGGAGAGAGATCTTTTTTTTTTTTTTTTTTTTTTTTTTAATTTTTAAAAAAATACATCTTTTGAGAGGGTGGAATGAAAGTGTGTTGTACAATTATTCATGCAATCATCTATGTGTCTAAGCGAAAGCGTGTGAGTGCACGTGACCTAGTAGCTAAGTAGGGACTAACTATATGCTTTTTTTGCTGGGATTTTCATAGGGCAGCTAGAACTCATTCACCAATCCTGAGCTCTAGGTAAAATCGATTGAGGCTACCTATATGTGCGAAGACGTACATATGCAAGTGAGTGCTCGTGATACAATCTAATCCTAACTAAGGAAGACTTGGTTTCCCAAATCTTCGTTTTTGTCGGGGATGGCTCGCGTGTTGATGTAGTAGCGCTTCAGTCGGCTCCCGTTTATTGTTGTGTTGAATTGGACTCCATCGAGTGTTTCAAGTAGCACAGCGCCAATGGGATTCATCTTTCGTACCCGGTAGGGTCCTTGACCCAGATACTTCAATTTGCCCTTGTGTACTTTGGCATTGTATAACAGGACTAAGTCGCCTTCCTTGATGTCTTTAGCTTTCAGATTCCTGTCAAACCATGCCTTTCTTCGACGTTTTTCTGTTGTCATGGCATGATAAGCGACTAGTCTTGTCTCTGTATGCTTTTCCAACTGACAGAGCCTTTCTTTCAAGGACTCATGATCACCCATGCGTTCCTGTATTGCGATGCGCAGACTTGGTATTACAAATTCGAGTGGGACCACGGCTTCAAGACCGTACACCAATTGAAAAGGTGTGTTCCCTGTACTGACCTTGAATGTGGTTCTGTATGCCCATAAGGCTGCATTCAGTTTCTCTGCCCAATCAGAGCGCTGCGGTTCTACTACCGTGGTGAGGATATTGCATATGATTTTGTTTGTGGATTCTGCTAATCCATTCCCTTGGGGGTAGTAGGGTGTGCTTTTTCTATGAATGACCATGAAGCCAGACAAGAGTTCTTGGATTACCTCATTGACAAAATGTGTGCCTCTATCCGACACAATTTCAAGGGGGCATCCGAATCGGGTGATCACATGTTCGTACAAGAATCTTGCTGTGCTTTTGGCATCTGCCTTTCTGACTGCTTTAGCTTCAGCCCATTTTGTAAAGTAATCAGTGGCCACAATGATGTAGCGTGCCTGTGTTCCTTTTGCTGCTGGATGTATGGGACCCACATAATCAATCCCCCATTTTTCAAATGGCTGTTGTGCAACAATTGTTGTTAGGGGATTGAAGTCTTTGTGTTGTGGTTTAATAGTTCGTTGGCATACATCACAGCCTTTTACATATTCATAGGCATCTGCCCACAGTGTTGGCCACCAGTAGCCTGCGAGGAGAACTTTTCTTGCTGTGGCTTCCCCTTGGAAGTGTCCTCCTGCAATGCCTTCATGAACTTCACTCAGGATTGGCAGGATCTCATGAGGCATTACACATCTTCTTAATATCTGGTCCTTGCCCATCTTGTATAGTTGTCCTGCAATGAGTTGATATGGTGCAGCCTTTAGAATCAATTTTCTGGCATCTACTGCTTTCATGTCAGGGGGTGGTCTTCCTGCCATCAAGTACCCAATGATATCTCCACACCATTCTGGAACAGCATCTATTTGAAATAGTGTGGCATCTGGTAAGTCATCTTCTACTCCAGTGGCTTCTTCTCCTGTCTTTACTCGAGACATGTGATCGGCAATGTAGTGTTGGGCACCTTTGCGGACCACAATTTTGAAGTTGAATTCTTGTAGCAAGAGGAGCCATCTGGTTATTCTTCCTGTGGTACACGGACGGTTCACAAGATAAAGCAATGCTTGATGGTCGGTGTAGAAGACAAAATCATTTGCAAGGAGATAGTGCCGAAATTTCTTTACACTATACACCATTGCTAGGGCTTCTCTTTCTGTGGTTGTATAGTTGATCTCTGCATCATTGAGTTGTCGACTGGCGAAGTAAACGGGGTAGTCTTTCTTATGTTCACCAGGTTGACAAAGCACACTCCCAATTGCATACTTGGATCCATCAGTATGAACATGAAAATCAATATCCCAATTGGGAGATAGAAGGATGGGTGCTGTGATTAGGCGCCACTTTAAAAGCTCAAAGGCTTGGTCGCACTCTTCGGTCCATAAGAATTCCACTAATAATTTGTAAAGTGGTCTAGCTATCATGGCATACCGCAATATAAATCTTCTATAATAGCCGGCATGTCCCATAAAGACCTGTACACCTTTGGAATTTGTAGGAGGAGGCAATTCCATGATGATTTTGATTTTGTCCATGTCAGTTGCAATCCCATGTTGAGAGACGATGTGTCCTAAAACAACTCCGTGGGTGACCATGAACTGGCATTTTGTTGGATTTAGGGAGATGCCATACTCCCTGCATTTGATTAGTACTTCTTCCAGACATTTGAAGTGGTCCTGTTTGGTTGAATGGATGCACAAATCATCCAAGAACACCTGTAAAAACTTATTCAAGAATGACTTGAAAGCTGTGAACATGACTCGCTGGAATGTGGCCGGGGCATTACAAAGGCCGAATGGCATGACTCTATATGCAAAAATACCCCACTCTGTAGCAAATGCTGTTTTTGATTGGTCTTGAGGAGCAATTTGTACCTGGTTATAGCCACTGAAGCCATCCAAGAAGCTATAGATTTCGGATCCTGCCACCTTTTCCAACACTGTTTCTGTTAAGGGAAGGGGGTAGTGATCCCTAATTGTGGCGGCATTCACATTTTTCAAGTTTACGCATATTCTGAGCTTCTTGTTGCGTTTAGGAACAATGACAATGGGTGAAACCCAATCAGTGTGCTCTATCTCGTAGATGAATCCGGCATCTAGGAGTTTTTCCAGCTCATCATAAACCATGGTGCCATATTTAGGATTTGTGCGATAAGGTCCACATACCTTAGGGCAAGCACCTTCCCTTATAGGGATCGTGTGAACTGCCACTTCTGGTGAAATTCCTTTCATCTCTTTGTATGACCATGCTAGGCAGTCACGGTATTCCATTAGGAGGTCTTTGAGTTTGATTTCATCTTCTTGACGGAGCTGTTTCCCAATGAAAACCAACTTTTCTTCCTCCCCTTCAAGGGCGAGGTTTATTGTGCGTGTTTTTGCCGGTCCCTCATAGATTGGAGTTTCTCCAATGCTATCGGTTTCTTGAACTTCAGATTCCCTGATTGGTCTTGGCATTGCTATTGGTGCACTTCCACTTGTATAATTCTTAAAGTATTCCGGCACTTCTCGAAGATCGGCCTCTGATGGGGTTGAACTAGCCTGAGATGTGTCATGAGTACTGGGTGGCATAGTTGCATTTAGTAATTTGTTAGGCTCTTCTTTCCCTTCTTTTTCTGAAGTCTCTTGATCGAGCTTCATCCGCACATGTGGCTTATATTTCCGAAACTTCTTACGTTGGGAACTGTGGGGTAACTTTTCCACTGGTAAGGTGGTTCCAAGTAAGGGTTCATGTGCTGCACATACTCCTTCCAGTCCTTCAGGGGACCATTCAAGAGGTGGTGGTTTTGATTTTGAGGGGACTGCCTTTGCAAGATACAATTCCACAATCCGTGTTTGGACTCGTTCGAATTCATTGAAGTGCTCGGCCTTGGCTTTTCTGCGATTTCCTCCTGCAGCTTTCTTGCGGGATCTTCTGCTGTTATGCAACTGTGGAGGTTTAACTTGTGGGAGCTCAACTGCCATTAGGGCATGGAGAATGGCTAGGTCATTATCAAAGATTTGATCTTCAATTTCAGCATTCGCAGCCTCTGTTTCAAGGTCCCAAGGAAAATCTGAATCATCATTGGTATGGGTACCTTCTTCAGGTTCATTATCCCATTCGAGGTCAGCCATAAAGAATGGCATCTCTAGATCGATTGGTTCTTCATGTGTCGGTGGAGGATCGACCTGTAGTGCGTTAACATCTATCTGTGAGAAGATGGGGTCTAATGAATGGCAGTTGTCGATGGTTGCCAATGTTTGTATCCAGTTATTGACATTGCTTTGTGAGTCACCTGCTATGGCATGCTGTCGCAAGGGAGCTGATTTGCTCGAGAGTGTCGTGGAAGATGTGTCATCCAATGCTCTAGGAACAATTGGTTTAATAGCTCCTGTCCCCACATTCACCCTGACTGCAGTGTCTCGATTTTGGATTGTCAATCTATCCGTTCCCCAGTCATGGAGGACTGATGCTTCCCGTAACCAAGGACGTCCCAGTAAGATTTGATAGGATTTTTTGGGGAGATCCAAGATTGTGAATTGAAGGGAAAAGCGGACTCCTGCGATCTTTGTGGACACACCATTCACTATTCCCAAGGGTTTAGCCCGTGAATCATCGGCAAGGCGTATGTTGAAATTAGCCTTTTGCATTGGTGGGAGACCCCATTCTTCGTAAAGCTCCTTTGATAGGACATTGACACCTGCGCCACCATCCACTATGGCTTGGATTTCATTATATGCCTTGTGGATCAAAGGCACAGTGATGTTGCGTATGTCATCTTTCTCACCCATCCGCACAGGGATATCATCAATGTCGTTCATAGGTGGAGAGGGATTTGCGAGTTCAATCCATCCTTTGAAACTCTCCCAGAGATTGGGACAATTTCGTAAGAGGATTCCGATGGGAATGGACACAGGGCAACTCAGGATGCTAGAGAGTGCAGCTCCTTCAAGTTGACGGGGTGGTACATTCTGTTGTGGAGTCTGTTGTTGGAACAAAGGCTCGAGTACAGTATCAATACTTTGTGGGGCCAAGTCATGGAGTGGTTCTTGAGCTTGTTTCTGAGCCTCAAATTGAGCTTGTTCATTTTGGACCCATTGCTGAAGTGCCTGAAAACGAGCCTTCTCCACCTCTGCATTCGGGAATGGAGCTTCTTTTATTCGAGGCTCGGGAGTTGATGTAGATGAACTTGGCTGCTCATTGCTTGGCGGAGGTGGAGGAACTTGTGCTTTCTTTCTCAGAAGTCGCTTCAGTTGGATCGGAATGATAGGGTCCTTCGTAGCCGCTTTCTGTTGGCGTGTAATTACATTGATAGGTTGTGACCTTAGACTTGCCGGTCCCCAGACTTTGATGGTCTACCCCAATGATGCCGATGGGGACGTCAGGCTTAACCTCTGTTTGTTCTGGGACCTTATTTTTCATGGGACAATCCATACAGGCATGTCCTATGCCACAATCTCTGCAAAGTGGTTGGAAAGTAGCTGGGCTACCGCGATGAGGGCACTCTGCGATTCTATGATTTTCTCCACAACCATAACACTTGATTGGTGCGCGAAATGTATTGGGTCGCACTTGATTTGCATAGACTGGTATTAGACCCTCTGCACCTTCTACATAGTACACTGGGTACTCTGCTTCATACTCAAATAGCGAGTCTACTTCCTCGGCTTGTAATTGATGTATGGGAACTGCCTGAGGAGCTGGATTTGGTGCTCTTGGATACGGTCGTGGATTTGGATTCCTGAGTAGTTGTGGGACTTGTGTCCGAACGGGAACAGGATTTAGCCTCGGAGCTGGGGGCGCTTGTGCAAGTGCCGGTTGCCTGTATACCGGCATGGGTGCCGCTTGGTATTGTGGTGGTCGAGGCGGATTGTTGCGCATGTTGAAGATGCAACTGGTCTCATCATGGCCGCCGACGACACAGATATGGCACCACAACCGTGGCGGTGGATTTGCTTGTGCAGTGAGCCTTGCTCTTAGGACTGGGCATTCATTTGCTGTATGATTTGCCAAGCAGTGTGGGCACCAGACATTTTCTCGCCGTGGATATGTTGAGTTGGCGGCTGAGACAAGTGAAGTTTTTGATCCATGGCCTGCATCATATCTTCTTTCAGCTTCAAGGTCATGGCCTCGAGGCGATCTTCATTGGATGTTTCGGCAATGTCCTTTGATTTACCTTTTTTTCGAGCGCTTATCTCGTGTATTGGACCTGGCATCATCACTGCTAGTGTCTGAATCTGTCATGCCATCTTCGATGTCAATGGCTGCCGCATGAGCAGCACTGAATGTTTCATAGCTACTTATCTTTTTCATCTCCTTGCGGATTTTCTTTCTGAGGCCTGCTATGAACCATGCCGTGAGGTGCTTTGCATCTGGGCGTGGGTCACATTTGGCGATCAATCTCTTCATCTTTCCCAGGTATGTGCGTACATCTTCCCTCCGGCCTTGTTCGATCTTGCTGAGTTGGAGAGCGGGATCATCTTGTAGCCTCTCCGTTTGGAAGCGACGTTTGAATTCGGTTTGAAGTAGGTCCCATGTGGCACGTTCTTCCACAAGAAGGTCGACGTACCATTCTGACGCCTCATCAGTTAAGGCCATTGGAAACCAAGCCACCTTAGTTTCATGGGATTGATCACCACCTGCTCGACATGCGGCATCAAAATGTTGGAGGAAGCGAGCAGGGTCGCCCCTACCATTATATTTGGGAAGTTCCAATTTTCCAAGGGGCGTCGGCCGTGATTGTTGTGATTTCGTCGATTGAAGAAGTTGTCAGCCTCGGCATCGAGCTCAATGTCCCCATCATGCTCAGGACGACGTCCAGCCATGTTGGGGCGTGGAGGAGTTAAAGGAAGTTGTTGAATCTCAGGGGGGAATTCGGGGTAGAGGATTGGCGGGGGCGGTTGTTGCAGTGGAGTTAGTTGCGGATTGGGCGAGCGTTGGAGTCGAAGTCGTTGGCCGGAACGTAACTGCATGCAGATGGTGCGTGATTTGCCAGGGATATCGCTACCCCAAGTGCGGATGTGGAGGTGGTGTCGTTAGGAGAGTTAGAGTGATGTTAGTGTGTGTAGGGACCGTCGTGTTAATAATGTGCCTAGGATTGTCCTACGTGTGTAGGGAAATGTGCCGGTGCAGACAGATCGTTAATCGGAGGTCGCGGCGTGAAAATACGAGTGAATAAATGCAAAATGAGGCCCACACGGGGGCGCAAACGAACGTGTGCTAGGGATGCCGAAATGGTGTGCAATGGGCTGGAAAAATACCCCGTAACGTGGTGTTTCCGTGTGTGAAATCTGGGTTCAAACGGGGTTCAATTTGGGTCCCAAACGGATGAGTTTCGCGGGGGTTAAAGTAGGGCTAATTTTGGCGTTTGGGGGGTCCTAATGCTAGTGTGAATGGACTTTAAGTCCAACCGAGGGGTTGAAACCAAGTGACTCTAGTTAGACTAACTAACGGAGGTCCTCCCAGTTACTGTAACTGGGAGGTTGAACTAACTGTAGTTAGATACTAACTGAAGAGTTAGTGTAACCTAACTGGGGGTTGACCAAACGAACCTAACCTCAGTTATTACTAACCTAACCTACGTCAACTAATCTAACCGAGGTTAACTAACCAGTCTAGGGGTAACTAACCTAACTAACCTAACCTTACTGTAGTTAGGAGTAACTAACCTAAGGTTAATCGACTAACCTAACCTAACCTAACCTAGGTTAACCACTAACCTAACTACAGTTACTTAGGTTAGGTTTAGTTAAATTTATTATTATTATTATTATTATTTTTTTTTTCGGGGTGGGGGGGCTGCCCGACGGCGGCGGCGGGGGGGGGGGGGGGGGGGGGGTTGGCGCGGGGGGGGGGGGGGGGGGGGGGTTGGCGCGGGGGTGGGGTGGGGTGGGCGAGGGGATGCGCGGGGGGTGTGAGGGGGGTGCGAGGGGGGTGTGGTGTGAGAGAGGAGAGGGGGCGGGTTGAGTGCGGGGAGGGGCGGGGAGGGCGGGGGAGGGGGCGGCGCTGTGTGCGCCGCCGCGGGGGCGGGGGCGGGCGGGGTAGGGTAGGGGGGCGGGGAGCGGGGTAGCGGGGGGTAGGGTGGGGGGCGGTAGGGGTAGCGGGGGCTGCGCCGCGCGGGGCGGCGCGGGGCGGGGTGGGTGGGGGGCGGTATGCAGGGGCGGGGGAGCGGGGTAGCGGGGGCTGCGCCGCCGCGGGGCGGGGAGCGCGGGCGGGGTGGGCGGGGCGGCGCGTTGCGCCGCCGCGGGGCGGCGGGCGGGGGCGGCGCTGTGCGCCGCTGGGTTGCGGGGCGGGGGCGGCGCGGTGCGCCGCCGCGGGGCGGCGGGCGGGGAGCGAGGGCGGGGGGGTCGCGGGCGGGTGAGGGGCGCGTGGCGGCGGCGCTGCGTGCGCCGCCGCGGGGCGGGGCGGAGAGCGAGGGGTGGGAGGTGAGGGGGGGGGGGCGGCGCTGCGTGCGCCGCCGGGGGGGTGGGGGGTCGCAAGGGGGGTGGACAGAGGAGAGAGGGGGATGGGGGTAGGGGATAAGAGAGAGAGAGGAGAGAGGGCGTGAGAGAGGGGTAAGGGGGAACGAGAGGAAGAGGGGGAACGAGAGGGGGAGGGGGGTGAGGGGGGTAAGGGGGAACGAGAGGAGGAGGGGGGTGAGGGGGATGGGGGAACGAGAGGAGGAGGGGGGTGAGGGGGGTAAGGGGGAACGAGAGGGGGAGGGGGGTGAGGGGAATGGGGGAATGAGAGGGGGAAAGGGGGAGAGAGAGAGAATGGGTGGGGGCGGGAATGAGGGGGAGAGTGAGAGAGAGAGGGGGTGAGGGGAGGTGAGGGGGGAGGGGGGAGAGGGGGAGGGGGGAGGTGGTGGTGGAGAGGGGGAGGCGGAGAGGGGGAGGGGGAAGATGAAGGGGGAGGGGGAGAGGGGAGGTGGTGGAGAGGGGGAGGTGGTGGGGGAGAGGGGAGGTGGTAGTGGAGGGGGAGTGGGAGAGGGGGAGGGGAGAGGGAGATGGTGGGGGAGGTGAGGGTGGAGGGGGGGGGGAAGATGGTGGGGGAGGTGAGGGTGGAGGGGGGGGAAAAGGTGGTGGGGAGAGGGGGAGGAGGTGGTGGTGGGGGAGAGGGGGAGAGGGGGAGGTGAGGGTGGAGGGGGAGGGGGAGATGGTGGTGGAGAGGGGAAGGGGAAGAGGGGGAGGGGGGAGGTGGTGGAGAGGGGGAGGGATAAAAGAGCAACAACAAAAAACTGAAAGACGGAAATTGAAAAGCAAGGCGAAGTGGTTACCTGACGCTCTCCAAGTCTTTCTCGATAGAACGGGATTGTCGCGGAACAATGGACGGTGGGTGGAAGGCTAGGTCATCGCTGCGAGTGGGGCTCGATGTCACTTACATGGCCGAGGAAAGGAGTAAGGGGGCGGTCGATGGAGAGGGAGGAGTGTCTTGCGTGGGGCTCGGAAGGAGGAAGAGAATGGAGGCAAAAGTGAAAGATGAAGAATGAGGGGGGGTGGAGTAGGTTTTTATAGGTTTGGATTTTAGGTTTAGGGTTTAGGTTTAGGTTTTAACCCTAAACTCTTCCCGAGCCATAACTTTTTATGGAGAGCTCGGTTTGCCTTTCTGTAAAAAGGTAAAATGATCGTAATTGAAAGCTCTACGCAACCGTGTTTACTACCTAGCCTAATTGTACATCATGTGGCTTTTACACCTACCTACGCATGTTTACTCGTCGCGACTTGAGACGCTAGTCTCCCCGGCAGCGGCGCCAAATGTTGGCTCTTTCCTACCGCTTCCGTAGGAAGAGCTGGGTATTCTATGTTGCAGGGTTCCGAGGCTTTTTGTCACCTACAGATATATTGGAATTGTCGTTGTAGTATATTTGTAGCTTAGGACCTCGAGTCGTGTTCCGGTGAGAGACGTAGGCTTAAGTGTGGTGAGTAAACATAATGCAAGCATGTGTAAAAGGTACGTAAACCATTGTTGTTGGGGTAATGAAGACTTTCGCCTTCATTGGGGGTTGTAGGGTTTAGGAAGAGTTTAAGGGTTCAGAAGGAGGTTCCAGGGTTTAGAAAGAGTTCAGGGTTAGAAAGAGTTCCAGGGTTCAGAAGGAGGTTCCAAGGTTTAGAAGGAGTTCAGGGTTAGGAGGAGGATCCAAGGTTCAGAGTAAGATACATGGTGGAGAACTCGTCTCCCTCGTAGATCATTGAGTTTAAGGGTTTAGGAAAGCATAGGAGTGGGAGAGGAAGAAGGTGTAAGAGCATGGGTGAAGTAAGAGAGAGAGGAGGAAGGAGGAGGAGGGAAGAGGAGGAGGGAGAGGGAGGAGAGAGGAGGAGGAGGTGGAGGGAGGAGGAGGAGGAGGAGGAGGAGGGAGGAGGAGGAGGAGGAGGAGGGAGGAGGAGGGAGGGAGGAGGAGGAGGAGGAGGAGGGGGGAGAAGGGAGGAGGAGAGGGAGAGGATGGGTTGCAGGGTTGGAGGAGAGGGGAGAAGGGTTGCAAGGTTAGGACATGCTTTTGGACGTGCAGTGCAAGGAAGCATGGACACTTGAGACAAATTCTTGGAATACCAATGTAGACTCAACACAATGCCCCAAGAGTCTGGGCTTCATTCCATTATGGGGTATTTATACAAGTTGGAGAGCTTCCCTCTCTGCATGTAACACAAAGTCGTATCACAAAGTTGTAACACAAAGTTGTGTCACAAAGTCGTAACTCATTCTCTCTCTTCATGTAGAAGATGTAACACAAAGTTGTTACACAAAGTTGTTACACAAAGTTGTTACACAAAGTCGTAACATAAACTTGTAACACAAACTTGCAACACAAAGTTGTTACACAAAGTCGTAACATAAAGTTGTGTCTAGAAGTTGTAACACAAAGTTGTAACACCTTCTCTTTCTTCATAAGTTCATGTTGGCACAGAGTCAACAATCCTGTATATGCACAATCATAGAATCTGAAATGCTAACAGATAGCCAATACAAGCATTTTCTGGCTTTTTCATGCCATTCCTTAAAGGCCTTCAATTCAACAGGAGTGGGAGCAGTACCCAAAACTGGTTCTGCAGTTTCACCACTGATGTAATCCCAAACTCCCTTTCCCATAAGGAAGTTTGTCATCCTGAACTTCCATGCTTGGAAGTTGTTCTTGTCAAGCTTCTCACTGACAATGGTAGACAGATTCTCAGACATTTTACAAATCACGAATTGCAACAGCAACCTGTAAACACAGCAAATGCCTCACAAGGGCAAATAGCAAAACTTCTGCGAAAAGCCTCACAGGGGCAGATCTGCAACACTGACGAAAGTGGTATTTCACCACACAGTCACTTCCTAGTGACGATTTTGCATCAACAGGCAACAGGCATGAATCTGCAACTCCCAATATCTCTGCACACAGGCATACGACGCAGTTTCTGTGGCACCTTTCCACCGACTGGCCGCGCGCAGTGGTCGCACAGCAAAAACAGGGCCTTTTTCTGAGTGCCTGCGAAGAACTTCCGCCCTCAAAACGGGCCCCGAAACGGCCTCAAATCAAAAAAATAAAGTCACCGAGGGCTTTTTCCTCTCCCGCAGCATATACTGCGCTCTCGCCGCACCGCGAAGGGCCTCTCAATCTGAAGCAGTGCACTCCTGCACTTCTGGCTGTGCTACCTGCAAAGATTTGCTCCCAAACTCGAAGTAGGAAAGCAACACTGGTCCTCTTACCAGGACACCACAAACTTGGCTTTCTTTCTTGAGCTCCTTACCACGAACAAGGCTCTGATACCATGTAAAGAAAGAGGGAGAGA